>NC_039270.1:5826380-6068880 GCF_003368295.1 Carassius auratus
TATATATTATATATATATATATATATATATATATATATATATATATACATTTTAATCTGGACTACAACATACCCTAGACAGTGTTTGATTCTTTATTGTTCGTTCACACTTTACATTAGGGCTTCATTACTTGACATTATGTTAATTCATTAGTTAACAAACTGTCAATGAAAAATTATTCTAAACATTAATTAATCTTAGATAATTCCAGTATTTAATAACACATTGTTAAAATCAAAATTTGCAAACTGTGTTATTTAATTTGGTTTCTTTTCCATTGAGTTTATGAATGCAATGGCCAATCAGAGGCGTTCAGGTGAGTCATCGCTGAAACGCTTGCTGTTTCGTCACTGTGCACGCTCGGCTTACTAAATTCTCTGATTAATTTTCTCAGCAGAAACAACAAAGTACAGGTGTGCTATGAAGGCAATGTAATATAATCTATTCATTTAAACATTTGTAAAGAGTTTAGGTAATTATAATCTGAGTTTTTGAGAGTGCTTTTACTCTGGCAAGACTAAATTGAAAATGTTCTTTGATAATGTAAATGTTATTTTGACCTCTTTCTGTACAATAAACTTGTTATATTAGTAAGTTACAATGCTTTTATTAAATTCCAGTTAAAAACACAGTCATTCGTATAAAAAATATTTTATGGTATGACACCCATATCTGGTAGGCTACTATCCTAGTACCATAGATATACCTATACTTAAACCATTTTCTATGAAATCCACGAATGTCTACAGTTAGTTACTGAACTCAAACTGTAATGATGTTACAGAAAAACTCGTTTTCCGGTTTCATTCACAAAAACAGGGCGTCGCAGAAAATGTTGCGAGTTCTGAACATTTACGACTGTGTGTTTGTAGAATATTGCTGTCACTGATGCACTCTCCCACATATAATTATTCGACAATAATGTATAATTAAAACGATAATTTACATAAAATGTATATAAAATATAATTTCCGTGTACGTCTTCAGTGTAGGCCCGTGGGCTTCAGGCCGTTGAATCCTCTGTGTTAATTTACCTCTGCATGTACCTTATGTGACATATTTGTTTAGGCGAAAATTATATATTGCAGGTATGAAACGTTATAACGAACTTACCGTAACGTGTGAAGGTATTTTCTGGTTTTGAATCCTGCGAGATGGCGTCTGGTCATCCGATATGAAAACTTTTACTTTCACTTTGACCTTCTTCTTCTGGTGCTGTTTACATTTACAAGCAAACTGATGAATTACTGCCTCCTACTGGACTGGAGTAAGAAACATGAGAACGCATTCAGAGAGAGAGAGAGAGAAGGAAAAAAAAAGTTCAGATGCTTAAAACTGAGATGAAAATAATTAAAATGAAGTGAAACACATTTAAAGGTATTAATGTATCAATTTGAGGCTGCATTGTTATTGCAATCTTTACCACTGGGTGACACTCAGCTCAGTAAAAAATATGCATTTATTTTGTTGGCAGTAATGCTGAGGATTTATCTGTTAGGCATATGGTTGTTAATTGTTTTGTGTTTGCTGACAGAAGGGTTATTTCTTATTTATCATTCTCCAGTGAAATTGAAGTTGAAGATCCTCATTGTGAAACCAAAAATTACAGTATTGGACATTTCTGAATTACAGTTTGGACAGTGATTTTTGTACCATGTACTACTGGTACTTAATGAATAAACATATACATGCATAAATGTAGACATTGTACTCAGTAAAATGCACTATGACTGTGGCCTTTACGAACCCTTTACATCTCTAAATGATTTCATTGTCTTATGAGAAGAGCATAGATGATTTCACGTCAGATTCTTCACAATTTCTTGTTTTGTGTTCCATAAATGTAAAAAATAAATAATAATGATAATAATAATAATACTAATAATAATAATTGTAGTTTTGTAACAGCACAATGGTGTAAATAATGGCAGAATGGTCAGTTTTGTGTAAACTAGTCCTTCAGTTGCTGAAATGCTCTTATTTGTGTTTCCCACTAGATAGTGTCACGTTGCTCAGTTATAGGAGTCAGTAATTCAGCCATAAAACCACTGATGAGTGCAGCAGATTTCGACACAAAATCTTTGTACTGTGCTTCTGCTTCAAGAGTTTTGTAAGCCACATGAAAATATATGAAACCTAATCAAATTACCTCCTGAATATACAATGTGGATGCAGATATAAACATCTCTCAGGTAATTTTCTTATAGTGAATGTATAAATATCCACTTTTCAACTCTGGTTTACACTCTCTGTGAATTATGTGCAAAGAAAAAGTAATAGTTTATGATAATGAAGTCATCTCTTATGGCATCTGTGAGTTCACTTGTGCACAAATGTGTTGTTCTGCATGTCTCTCCCCTTCATATAGCAATAAGAGCTGCAGATGTACACGTACAAGTGTCATTTCCATAAACTCTTCAGCTAAATGATGCTTGTGTTGTTGTGTATATGAACAGGGAGTTTGACAGAAAGTATGTTACTGTGGCTATTATCTTCCCAAGAGCAGGTTTTGGATCAGAGCTGTGATGTTGTTCATGGCTCTGTGTTTAAGGCTGTAAAATCATTATTATTTGACCCTCGATTTAATCCAGAGACGCAGGGTCCCCTGTGTTTGTCTTTGGCTTTACTATGCCCATTGTTTTCCTGAGTTTGTAGGATCAATGTTGATGCTGTTCTACTGAGGATTTCCAAACTGACTGCTTTCATTTGGTGACATTTCCCTCAGTGCCTCATTTTAACAGAGGGTGAGCCCCTTCTAAAATGTTAAAAGTGCCACCATCAATCTTTCCTCCTCAGACTTATGGTACTATTTTAGAAGTGGCTCACCCTCCGGTGTGAGGCCGGTAGTTATCCTTCAAGTCCCGTTTGTTGGCCACAATCCAGAGTTTAATTGAAAATTATTCCCATGACATTGACACTTGAATAACAAAGAGGGCATAAGTTTTACCCTAACTGCTATTCAGACACATTTCAATTATCAATTAAGTTTCATTGTAATCATGGACTGAGCCATTCACAAAGCTTGCAGCAGTTACCTGCAGACCTCCATTACTGTCAGTTTAGCAATAGTACAATCAGCTAAAATCATGATTTCATTATATTAAAGTTTGTACTATACAGTATGTCATATGTTCAACAGTAACAGACAATGCTACAGTAAAAACCTGTTCATTGGTCAATGTTAAGTTCCTTTACTATACCGTTAAAAACTGGAATACATCTAATGGGACATTTAACATCATTTTACATTTAAATACATTTAAATTTGTAAATTTTAAATTTATTATTTGCCTCAAAATTATTCACATTTTATATGTCTGTATATAAAAGAGTAACATTATGAGTAAAATTCACTAAAGAAGATCAGGATTTTTATTGTCCTTGGTACACATTACATACTTACTATTATAATAACAGTAAATTATACATAACTACATGCAAAAGACAAACCCTAATCCTAACAATATAGTAAGTGCATGTTAATGAATATTACGGAGTACTTAAATGAATAATTACACTGTGACAAGGACATCTTAAAATAAAGTGTAGCCAAATTTTTCTATTTGTTCATGGAGACAATCTTGAAAAATGTGTCATGGTTAAGTGGAAGATTGTGCCACCTTGTGATAAATAAATATATTTTTTAAATCAATATGACATGATGTTACTACTATAGCCAGAAGATGGCTGCAGAGGATCACTCATTTTGCCATGTTTTACTTTCTAATATATTAAAGCAATAAGCCCCAAGAAGCCATGGTTTACAGTGAATTTATACCAGCTAAGAGGCAACTTTAGGTACAACACGAAGAGGAGTGCCCTAAAACACCTTTAGCTGAAATAAATTCACTGTAAACCAAAGCTCCACACGGCTTATTGCTTTAATAAAATGGTTATTCCATGTATGTAATTTCACAAAATAAAACAAAGCGAATAAAATGTAATGATATTAATAAAAACTGTATTCTTCCACCAAACAATGTTTTCCTCAGAATCAGTTGTGGTGGCCGAGCAACACACAAACATAAAACAAAGGTGTATGTTTGAGGAGTAATCAGAGGACTGGAATTATCCATATTATTATACGGTTTATATATTACTGCAGTCCTCATTTGAATTGTTTTTCAGTTTTTCTTTGTTATTTTCCTGTTCTGCACCCAAGAACATTCCACCCTCTATTCATTTTGGTCACATGACTGTGTTTGTGACAGTAAAGTTGAAGGGTGAGCGTTTCATATGTACTCAGTTGATAACAAAATACATTTCAGAATATACTTATATATACTATATATATATATATATATAACACATTTTATTTTTATATACATTTATATTTACATTTAACAGGTTAAACAAACTGGCACATACATACATTTATTTATTTATCTCTGGTTCTTTCTTTGTTTAATGCCAATCAATTTATTTATTTATTTTAACTTTCCAATCAGAATCAAAGCTCAGACCGACCATTCTTTCAATTAATTCAGAGAATATTTTTAAAGTCAGAACTTCAGAGCCAAACTGTTTATAGCATTTGCTCTCTTCTGTTTCATTATTTCTATCAGGGCTGAGCAAGTTACCTAATTTGTCAGTCATATTTCTATCATAAACCAAAAAGATATTGAAGCGGCAATCTTACCAACAGCACCAGACTTCTGCGTGATGAAACTGCAAAATATATTCCAGAATTTCCATATGGTCCAATCCAAATAGGGTCATGAAACAAAATCTTTGCTCTTTCAGGGTTGTTCCTGATGCATCCCAGATCAATCAATCCTTTCCCTTGACTTATATATTTATCTGTATATGTGCATATACAGTACAGACCAAAAGTTTGGAAACATGACTATTTTTAATGTTTTTCAAATAAATGCAGGCTTGATGAGCAGAAGAAACTTCTTTCAAAAACATAAAAAAATAGTCATGTTTCCAAACTTTTGGTCTGTACTGTAGATTATCACTATCTATTTTAACTCTCCTTTTTGGGATTTCTGTTCCCTAACCACTGACCTGACCTATTCACTAAAGCTCGGGGTACCCCTGTCAGTAATGGTGGGTAGTCGAGAGTTGGAAGAGTGATTTACGACTAGAACCCCCATCTAGCGTCTTACTTTCTTCTCTGTATTTCCTATAGCTTTACACAAACACCCTTTCTGTCTCCTGTGGCTCTCCTGGCCGTAAATGCACTTTTACCTTGGTGCTTCACTTGCACTTTTGCCCTTTACGGCTTTCCGTGCTTTCTAAGAATGCGTTTATGCTGGACATCAGATGGCAGAAGTCAAACAAGAAATTGTGTAATAATATAATTAATATCAATATGAAGGATATAACAACTCGGCATCCACTCCTTCAACATTAAAGTGTGTATAAAATGCTTGTTTTAAAGCTAAAGTGACACCAGTGGTTGAAGTTCAAGTAGAAGCCTCCACTGAGCCCACTGACTTTTAACAGACCCCCTAAAGCATGAAATGGTTTTATTTGGAGGTAACTGAGAATGAACAGGGAAAATTATGTGAGATGAGGCCGTGCCTTCATTGTACTATGACTGGCCTATTAGTGTTCATGTGATAATTCTCTCCTCTTATGTTTGAGCACATTCCACATCACAAACTGGTTTGAATTAATGAACGATGTAAATGAAAAAACTAATTAAAAGGTGAGTAAACAGCTCACCCACTTAGATATCAAGACTTAATGTCTATCACATCCAAACCTGAAATGACTAAAAACATGAGGGGTTTTTGTGAGCAGTCAGTTTTATTAAAATAAAGGTGCATCTCTGTGATTCCTGAAGTGTTTATCAAATTTTGATGACTAATGATCCAAAAAAAAGTCTATTAAAAAAAACAGTTGAACATTAGTGAAAAAAGCAAAGCTGAACATGGTTAAATGCTTTAGTGCTTGATTTGTTTTGTAACAAACATGCAGCTTTTTTCACTTCATAAGATGTTCATTCATGGACTGGAGTGACTCTTTTTCCTTTCTTGAGGACTATTGTGATGTTTTTATCAGCTGTTTGGACTCATTCTTATGGCACCCATTCAATGCATAGGATCCATGTGTTAGGATCCAAGTGATGTAATGCTACATTTCTCCAAATCTGTAGAATCTGATGATCTCATTTACATCTTGGATGAAGGCCCGAAGGTGAATAATATTCAGCACATTTTCATTTATGGACAGTTCAGTGAATTTAGTAGTTTACAATAAGAAAATAGTTTGTCTTATCTTATTATTTATTTTCTATTCAGAATCTAATGGAGACCAATAAAAAGAATCACCATCCATTTTTCATGAATGATCTAAGTCTTCCATTATTAATTTGCATATAGGACCCAAACATTCTCAGAAAGTCAAGGACACATCGTAACATGATTATCTCTGTACGGTGCCAGACTAGTTGTTTTATTTTGTCCAAATTAGCTGGTATCCATAACCCTGGTCTTGTGTGACATTGCAGGGGTATGGGCTTTTCTTAAAACCTTTGAATATTGGTTGCTATAGTAACATACAGACAAGTGGGAATAAATCAGTCAATGTGTTTCAAAGGTGAAAATAAACACTAACCACAAACGTTGCTCTGGATGTGAAACCGTTTCATTCAAGGATGGTGGACACCCACATGGTCAGAATGTCATGGATGGGCCAATTAACAGTAAGAGTGTTTGTCTAAATGGGCCCAAGCATTAGCCCCTAAGAGAAGGATAAGATCATGGATCTGCGATCGTTAAACTGTGCAGATCTTCTAATCCTGTTTAGCACTTGTTATGTGTTAGACAATCCTGTCTGATAGTTACATGGGTAAGTATACTTGCACCACTGAAAATGGCTTTGTTGTCCTTAAATGAACTTTTATGTTGGTGCAGACAGGTGAAAACATAAACACACAGGCCAACATGATCAGATTTTACAATTACACCTATTATATACACTTTGCCTAAGGTTCACAAAGGACTAGATACCCCTTTGAAAGGGCGTCCTATTGTGAGCGGTATTGGTAGTCTCACAGAGAATATTTCTTCTTATGTGGATTTTTATATTAAACCATTTGTACCCATGTTGTCATCATATGTAAAAGACTGGACTTTATTGAATCATTATAATATTTACTATGCTGTTGATGATGTGCTTCTTGCTACCTTTGATGTTCAGAGTTTATATACCGACATCCCAACGGATCGCAATACTATTTTAAGAGACGATAGTTTCCATCCTATACCTTTAGTTAAGAGTTTACCTACAGATATCAGCCAATTTAAGCGTGTGCGCAGAGTTTGTAGTACGGATAAATCTTATATTCATCAAGCCAATGATTGAACTAAAAGATTCTTGAATCGTGGTTATCGTATAGAATGGATCGAAGATACCAAAAAGACATTCAACGAGACATCTGAAATGCAGTGTTTTCGAACAAAACACAATAATAAAACGCAAGATCATAATGCTCCATTTACATTTACATTTACATTTATTCATTTAGCTGACGCTTTTATCCAAAGCGACTTACAATTGCTATATATGTCAGAGGTCGCACGCCTCTGGAGCAACTAGGGGTTAAGTGTCTTGCTCAGGGACACATTGGTGTCTCACAGTGGATTCGAACCCGGGTCTCCCACACCACAGACGTGTGTCTTATCCACTGCGCTTATCCCGATTCCCATGTGCTCCCATGTGCATGATAAAATACTCGGTTTCGTAGAGTCCTAAACAAACATTGGCATATTATTTCAAGTGATCCTAAATTATCAGGTGTCTTCAAAAATGGTCAGAAATCTTTGTGACTTACTTGTTAAATCTGAATATCCTTCACGTGTCAAACAAAGTATTTCTTCTCTTCCTCCTGGTAATTATAGATGTGGTAAGTGTTCCCAGTGTGCTTTTACACATACATGTGAATCGTTTAGTCATCCACGCACTGGTCGTGACATTCTGGTCTTGCATACGTGGGTGAAACATTCAGACAATTACACACTCGTATTAGTGAACATCGCAGTAACATTCGAATTGGAGATATGCGCAGTCCTACAGCGTCTCATTTTAGACAAGCAGGCCATAACATCAGCGTTTTACATAATATTCGTATAGAAAAGGTAACAAAACCCTTAAGAGGATGAGATTATGAAAATAAATTATTACAGAGGGAAAGATTCTGGATTTATACTTTAAATACATTGTCACCTTTAGGGTTGAATGATGATTTTGATATTAAGCCATTTTTGTAGAGATTCAAAATATCTTTGAAGCTTGTATCTGTTGTATGTTTTTGTAACATAATAGACATGACTTGTATGTGTCACATGATTTGTATTTGTCACATGATTGCTTGGATGTGCCTAATTAAGGTGATCACCTGTGTCTATTTAAAGTCGACTTCACTTGACATTGATACTGTGCCTGATGAAGACCTGAAGGTCGAAACGTTGCTTGAGCTTAATTAAATTCCTCTGGAGCAGTAGTTTTCAGTGTGCAGACTTCACTTCTTTATTTGATTATATTACTCAGTTGTCTTGCACCTGCATCCTATTTGGATGTTTGGGATGTGCACACCATTTTTGTGTTATTGATTCTTTCATAGATTGATCTACACCATTTATTTGTGGAAATGATTAAAGGGTCTTGGGACATGCACTGGATGAAGAAAATGAGAAATAAAACACTGACCTGAAACAACCTTAGTAACACTTTCAGAGATGATCTCTAGTATCTGGAGAGAGCTAGCTGTTACCATTACAAATAATTTCCATGCAAACAACCCTAAAAAGTGTGCCAATATCTGGTAACACTTTTCGAGCTAATCACTTGAGTGATTTGATTTGTTTTCTCATTCAGTATCTTTTTTTGGGTTTTGGGTCAATTGCTGATTTAGGCTGTAAATATCTTTAACATAACAAAAATATTTGAACTGTAATTAGGTCAAGACCTGTGTGAAACTACTTTAGCTGTGTGTTTCTTGAAAAATAATTAGAATATTTATCCACCAAACAGCATTCAGCATTCAACAGCCACATCCTGTAAACATTTACATTGATGGACAAAAAATAAAATAAATAAATAAATAAAGATGGCCACTGAACTGACTTGTCCATCAGGGAATTATTGATCAAAAATGAAAATTGTGTGAGTATACTTCATGTCATTTCAGAACATATTTTTTCTCTCTTCAGGTGAACATAAAAGAAGAATATTCTGAAGAATATGTTTCATACAACGATGTCTGAAGGGGGAGCTTTCATGAAACATGAAAAACAGCAACCACTGATAAGTGCAAGAAAGTATGCTTTCAAACTATAATCAACTTGATTTTTATTCCAAGTTAGTGTATGGTAAGTAGACTTGCAATATAGTGCATCACCCGTATGAATCATTATTTATGATGGTTTATATATATATATATATATATATATATATATATATATATATATATATATATATATATATATATATGTGTGTGTGTGTGTGTACTGTATATATATTTCCTGTCATTCTTAATTTTGGCTTTATATGGGATGATGCAAAAACCTCAAAATAAATTTGAAAGTGATAAAATGTTACAGCTTCACTTAAAGGGGGGGGAGGGGGGGGGGTGAAATGCTATTTCATGCATACTGAGTTTTTTACACTGTTAAAGAGTTGGATTCCCATGCTAAACATGGACAAAGTTTCAAAAATTAAGTTGTACGTTTGAAGGAGTATTTTTGTTCCCAAAAATACTCCTTGAGGTTTGTCACAAGTTTCGGAAAGTTTTTTTCGAGTATGGCTCTGTGTGACGTTAGATGGAGCGGAATTTCCTTATATGGGTCCTAGGGCACTTCTGCCAGAAGAGCGCACGCTCCCGTATAGCGAGGCTGAGCAACACAGACATTTCACTCAGAGCGATTCACTGATCAGAGCGAGCGCGTCGCGAAATGTCACAAAAGAAGTGTGTTTTTGGTTGCCAGGGCAAGACAACCCTGCACAGATTACCAAAAAAAAAAAAAACTGCATTAAGGGACCAGTGGATGGAGTTTATTTTTACAGAGCATCAACGGAGTTGTGCAAGTGTTTTTGTTTGTTCCCTGCATTTCGAAGATGCTTGTTTTACAAATAAGGCCCAGTTTGACGATGGATTTGCACATTGTTTATTTCTTAAGGATGATGCAATCCCAACGAAAAAGGGTCACGATCGTGTGTTGGAACCGCAGGCGGTGAGTAAAACTGCTTCAAATATCTCTGCCTCCTTGTTAGTGCATCTGTCTCCCATGCCGGAGACGCGGGTTCGAGCCCCGCTCGGAGCGAGTCGTTGCTGCTGCTGCTCTCGTTCAGTTTCAGCCTCTGGATTTGATTCTGGATCATAAATATACACTGAATCTGACTGTTAGCCATGGTTTGTTTTGGATGATGGTTTTTCCATTTTCTCGTATGAATATAATAAAACTAAAGACTTTTAGGAGTTGTGAAGGATGCAGTACTACTCTATAGGTACTCAAGATTAACAGGAGATTGAGTGAAAACGAGCATTTCACCCCCCCCCCTCCCCCCCCCCCCCTTTAACTGTCACAAGAGTCACTCCAATCATTCGACCACTTCACAGCCATATTAACAACCACTTGGAGAGCAAGGGATGAGTAATTTACATTTACTACTCTTCCTCTTTTCAATTAAAATCTCATTTCATTCCACACCCTTGAAAAATGGGAAGTTTCAAAGGAAAGAGGCTGATTTCTTTCTCTCTATCATCGACTCAGAAGCTCATTCTGAAGGGAGTTCATTAACCAAATGGCTGTAACTCTATGTGGCTTGTTGTCATTCAGAGTAAAGGCCTTTTATTTGACCCCATTTACAGCCAGCCAAACATTTTTAGGATTTGGGGGATGATGGCAGAGCAAATGTAAAGTCTGACATCAGAAGCCAGTGATTTATACATACAGAGGAGGGAAACTGATTCAATATTTCCTTTTAAAGCCATATTAAACTCAGATGTGGGAAGCATTGAAATTAACTTATAATAGAAACACTTTAGAATCATGTAGCCGTTTCTGTAAATCCTGTCAATAAACAGAAAATGATCAGCTATATGCGATTAAATGGTCTCAAATTAGAACTGGTGGGTCACGACCCAAAATTGGTGGAGAAAACACTTTCAGTCTTTCATTGACATACTGTACGAAAGGTGTTTTGTCCAAGAAAACATAATGGTATTTTGGCAGAAATTAATCTGTGACTATAGTTAATCAAACATGACATATGCTAACATATATACAAACTGACATATCTTCATAGTCTAAAACTACAAACAAAACTATGCAAGGCTGAGGAAAATACAACTAAATCAGTTTGAGAATGAAATAAATGTGATTTGATTTAGTTTTTTTGCATTGTTTGGATGGTGAATTACAGGTTATCAGGAGAATTACACCCTAAAAATTCATATAGTGTCAAATGATTTCAAAGACATTTTTTAACTATTGTACAACAGTTATGGTACTGGATTGGGTCACCACTTGGTATTCGATGTAAAATCAGTGTCTCGAAGCATTAGCCATAGCATTTGCATACAGAGCACATCAATTAGAAATGGTATTCACCTAATAGTGGTGGTCTTTATTTAACTTGAGAGAGGAATATAAATTGAGTCTGAAAAAGGTGAAATTGGGCTGGAAAGCATCTTGACACTTTCATTTAAAGCAGGAAATATCAGCAGCACATTGTTTATCCATCACTTGATTCTGTATATATACAAATACATTTGTAAATGTTGTTAAAAAAATAAACAACATACAAACTTACATTTCAAGCATCAAATGTGAAACAAAATGAAATATATATATATATAAATATATTATATTTTTATATAAAAATAGGTCGTATTGTATAAATGGTGTGTAATTTCATAAAATCTGTTTTACACTGATTTTCCAAAAAAACAAACAAAAAAAAACGTACTTTTCAAGGATCAAGTGTGACCCAAAAGTGAAGGAACTCAGTCAAATGTATTTTAATAGAAAAAATAGAAATGTTATAAATATTGTGTAGTAAATCTCAGGTAAAAGTACGGAAACAGTTTTTATTTGAAAATAATATCTTAAACTCTTTTCAATCTGGTTTTAAATTTTTCTAATTTAATGAGATAACAACAATTTCATTTGACATATTCTGTGAATAGTTTAATTTATTTTCATGAAAAAAAGGTGATAAAAACTGTATAAACACATACATTTTCCTAAAAATAAATAAATAAATAAGTAAAATAATAAATAAATAAAAATAATACACTTAATTTCAAGCACCAAGTGTGACCCAAAAAAGGAGGAGTTTAATTTATTTTCATGGAAGAAAAATAGATGATAAAAACTGTATAAATATAGCATAGTATTACAGAATCTCCTCAAAATTCAAAAAAAAAAAAAAACTAAAAATATTATTGAATATTTTCATGGGAGAAAAATAGATGATAAAACTGCATAAATATTGCGTAGCATTATAAAATCTCCTTAAAATTCAAAATAAAAAACTAAAATATAATACTGAATAAAAATGTATTACTTTAATCTTCCTAAAAAAAAAAAAAAACACTTAATTTCAAGCACCAAGTGTGACTCAAAAATGAAGGAGTTTAATTTATTTTCATTGAAGATAAATCGATGATAAAAACTGTTTAAATATTTCATACTATCATAAAATCGCCTAAAAATTCAAGATAAAAAACTAAAAATATTACTGAATAAGAAAATGTATACAATAATTTTCTTTAAAAAAAAAAGGAATCTCTTTAAAATTCTAACTAAAAAAAAAACAAAAAATATTATTGAATAAAAATATATTACTTTAATTTTCCTAAAAAAAATACAAACAAACAAACAACAACAACAAGAAAAAAGCACTTTATTTCAAGCACCAAGTGTGACTCAAAAAAGGAATTTCATTTATTTTCATGGAAGAAAAATAGATGATAAAAACTGCATAAATATTGCGTAGAATTATAAAATCTCCTTAAAATTTCAAAATAAAAATATTTTTGAATAAAAATGTATTACATTAATTTTCATAAAAAGAAAGAAAATAATAAATAAATAAAAATAAAAACACTTAATTTCAAGCACCAAGTGTGACCCAAAAATGAAGCAGTTTAGAGTTTAATTTATTTTCATGGAAGAAAAATAGATGATAAAAACTTTAAAAATATTGTGTAGCATTATAAAATCTCCTCAAAATTCAAAATAAAAAACTAAAAATATTGTTGAATAAAAATGTATTACTTTAATTTTCCTAAAAACAAACAAACAAACAACAAAAAACACTTAATTTCAAGCACCAAGTGTGACCCAAAAAAGGAGGAGTTTAATTTATTTTCATTGAAGATAAATAGATGATAAAAACTGTATAAATATTTCATGCTATCATAAAATTGCCTAAAAATTCAAGATAAAAAACTAAAAATATTTCTGAATAAGAAAATGTAAACAATAATTTTCTTACAAAAAAATATATATATATATTATTGAATAAAAATGTATTACTTTAATTTTCCTAAAAAAATACAAACAAACAAACAACAACAACAACAAAAAAAACACTTAATTTCAAGCACCAAGAGTGACCCAAAAAGTTTAGAGTTAAATTTGTTTTCATGGAAAAAAAAGGTGATAAAAACTGTATAAATATAGCATAGTATTACAGAATCTCCTCAAAATTCAAAATAAAAAACTAAAAATATTATTGAATAAAAATGTATTACTTTAATTTTCATAAAAAAACAAAAAACACTTAATTTCAAGCACCAAGAGTGACCCAAAAATGAAGGAGTTTAATTTATTTTCATTGAAGATAAATAGATGATAAAAACTGTATAAATATTGCGTAGCATTATAAAATCTCCTCAAAATTCAAAATAAAAAACTAAAAATATTGTTGAATAAAAGTGTATTACTTTAATTTTCCTAAAAAAACAAAAAAACACTTAATTTCAAGCACCAAGAGTGACCCAAAAAGTTTAGAGTTAAATTTGTTTTCATGGGAAAAAAAGGTGATAAAAACTGTATAAATATAGCATAATATTACAGAATCTCCTCAAAATTCAAAATAAAAAAACTAAAAATATTGTTGAATAAAAGTGTATTACTTTAATTTTCCTAAAAAAACAAAAAAACACTTAATTTCAAGCACCAAGAGTGACCCAAAAAGTTTAGAGTTAAATTTGTTTTCATGGGAAAAAAAGGTGATAAAAACTGTATAAATATAGCATAATATTACAGAATCTCCTCAAAATTCAAAATAAAAAAACTAAAAATATTGTTGAATAAAAGTGTATTACTTTAATCTTCCTAAAAAAAAACAAAAAACACTTAATTTCAAGCACCAAGTGTGACCCAAAAATGGAGGAGTTTAATTTATTTTCATGGAAGAAAAATAGATGATAAAAACAGCATAAATATTGTTTAGAATTATAAAATCTCCTTAACATTCAAAATAAAAAACTAAAAATATTATTGAATAAAAATGTATTACTTTAATTTTCCTAAAAAGAAAGAAAATAGGAAATAGATAAAAATACAAAACACTTAATTTCAAGCACCAAGTGTGACCCAAAAATGAAGCAGTTTAGAGTTTAGTTTATTTTCATGGAAGAAAAATAGATGATAAAAACTTAAAAAATATCGTGTAGCATTATAAAATCTCCTCAAAATTCAAAATAAAAAACTAAAAATATTGTTGAATAAAAGTGTATTACTTTAATCTTCCTAAAAAAAAAAAAACACTTAATTTCAAGCACCAAGAGTGACCCAAAAATGAAGGAGTTTAATTTATTTTCATTGAAGATAAATAGATGATAAAAACTGTATAAATATTTCATACTATCATAAAATCGCCTAAAAATTCAAGATAAAAAAACTAAAAATATTTCTGAATAAGAAAATGTATACAATAATTTTCTAAATATATATATATATATATATATATATATATATATATATATATTATTGAATAAAAATGTATTACTTTGATTTTCCTAAAAAAATACAAACAAACAAACAACAACAAAAAAACCCACTTAATTTCAAGCACCAAGTGTGACCCAAAAAGTTTAGAGTTAAATTTGTTTTCATGGAAAAAAAAGGTGATAAAAACTGTATAAATATAGCATAATATTACAGAATCTCCTCAAAATTCAAAATAAAAAAACTAAAAATATTGTTGAATAAAAGTGTATTACTTTAATCTTCCTAAAAAAACAAAAAACACTTAATTTCAAGCACCAAGAGTGACCCAAAAATGAAGGAGTTTAATTTATTTTCATTGAAGATAAATAGATGATAAAAACTGTATAAATATTTCATACTATCATAAAATCGCCTAAAAATTTAAGATAAAAAAAACTAAAAATATTTCTGAATAAGAAAATGTAAACAATAATTTTCTAACAAAAAAAAAATATATATATTATTGAATAAAAATGTATTACTTTAATTTTCCTAAAAAAAAAAAACAATAAAAAAAAAAAAACCTAATTTCAAGCACCAAGATTGACCCAAAAAAGGAGGAGTTTAATTTATTTTCATTGAAGATAAATAGATGATAAAAACTGTATAAATATTGTGTAGAATTATAAAATCTCCTCAAAATTCAAAATAAAAAACTAAAAATATTGTTGAATAAAAATGTATTACTTTAATTTTCCTAAAAACAAACAAACAAACAACAAAAAACACTTAATTTCAAGCACCAAGTGTGACCCAAAAATGAAGGAGTTTAATTTATTTTCATTGAAGATAAATAGATGATAAAAACTGTATCAATATTTCATGCTATCATAAAATCGGCTAAAAATTCAAGATAAAAAAACTAAAAATATTACTGATTGAGAAAATGTATACAATAATTTTCTTACAAAAAAAAAGGGAAACTTAAATTTCAAGCATCAAGTGTGAGATAAAAATGAAGAGGCTCCGAGCGTTAAATTCTTCACATTAATGTTTTTAATGTACAGCTGCATAAACACTTTTCTCCAGCAGTGCTTTGAATGTTGGTTTCAGACACATGATAATTATAATAATATCAATAATGATGATGATGATGAAGTAATTTTATTCTGAACTCTACACTACAATGACGTGAACTCGTGAAAATAGAGTCAGAGAAATATGAAAGAGCAGTGTAAATATGAGCTGATTCCACACACACACTTGTGTATTTGTCTGTTTGTGTGTGTGACTGAAACATCTTCATGATGATCAGAAACAGGAAACTGATGTTCAACTTCCTGAAGATGAGATTCACAGGAGTTCAGATTAAAACACACACTTTCACATCATTACACACTCAACCTGTGTGTACTAGTCTGTGTGTGTGTGTGTGTGTGTGTGTGTGTGCGCGTGTGTGTGTGTGTGTGTGTGTGTGTGTTTAATGTGACACAGAGACACTGAAGAGTTGTTACAATAACCAAGTGTAAATCCAGCGAGTAGAGGCTGAGTGAATGTGTGTGTGAGTGTGAGTGTGTGTGTGTTTAGTGTTTAATGTGACACAGAGACACTGAAGAGTTGTAAGTATTAAGGTAAAATCCAGCGTGTAGAGGTTGAGTGAATGTGTGTGTGAATGTGTGTAAGTGTGTGTGTGTGTGTGAGTGAGTGAGTGTGTGTTTAGTGTTTAATGTGACACAGAGACACTGAAGAGTTTGTATAAAGGTAAAATCCAGCGTGTAGAGGTCGAGTGAATGTGTGTGTGAATGTGTGTAAGTGTGTGAGTGTGTGTGTGTCAGAGACGCTGTAGAAGGACAGAGAGCCGCTCGACTCGTCCAGAAACACTGCGACTCTCTTACAGGAGTCTGGAGCAACAGAGATACGAGTCTCTTTATTATTGTGACGAGCAGTGAATCCGTGATCAGAGCATTCAAGACTCCAGGAGATATCATTACGTCCAAACCTACTGTCATTACTCCCTCCTTTCCTCTTGATTTCTTTATAACACACTGATATATCAACATATCCGCTCCGTTCAGTCTCCCAGTAACAGCGTCCAGTCAGTCTCTCTGAACACAGAACCTGACGCCAATAACCAAATCTGTCGGGATGATCAGGATACGACTGATACTCAGAGACATACGTCACCTTTCTGTTCTCCTCAGACAGAACGAGTCGAGTGTGTGCTGTGTTTGGATCCAGTGTGAGATCACAGGCGTCTGAACACAACACACACACATTACAACACACACATTACAACACAACTACAAACAACAAAACTGTGTTTCTGTGTGTGACTTACATTTGTGGAGTCCTGTGATCATGAAGTCTCCTCCATGATCCACACTAGAAAACAACCACACACACACACACACACACACACACACACACACACACACACACACAGATCATTTATTAGAGAGAAGTAAACAATGTTTTCACTTTAGATGATATTTCAGGAAGCGCATCATATTATCAGGATGTTGTCACGGTAACTTCTGAGTCTCTAAACTTCGGTTTCATTAGCCGCTAAAATAAAACACTGCACGCTACAAAACCTGATGTTCATCTGTGGACAACAGGCTCACACACACACACACACACACACACACACACACACACACACACACACACACTGAGATGCACTTGGGCTATTGCTTGATGGACAGTCTGCTGAACCTGATGTTCAGAAATAATCAGATGAGAAATGTATAACATAATCAGTTTATATTTCTCACAGCAATGTTGAAAAGGAAAAGATTTATTCACCCATTTATCAATGTCCATCTAGAGTCAGGTGTAGAATCCAGAAACACGCTGAGATTGTTTTTCTAATTTTAATTTTGTCCAGCAAACACTTCTTTTAAACTTAACATTTAAACTGAAACTAGGAAACAATGTCAATGTGCTAGCTGCTTTAAGTCAGTTAAGTGTAGTTTCTTGACTTTTGTTATTATCAAGTCTTGATGTATCACTATACTTCACTTTACTGTGAGAAAACCTGTCCGTGTAAAGAAGTTATCACTTAAAGTACTTTGATAACCATCAACCTGAAAACTGGAGGAACATCTGCTCATTAAATATTTCTGCTGCTTGTTTTAAGACATTTTTTATGAGGAACTACATTCCACTGTTTCAGTAAGAAGGTGAACAGATTAATCCAATATAATATTAGTTCAGATGTATATTTGCTCTATATGGAAACAGTAATATAATACCCTGAGTTTGGACGTCAGCACGGACAGATGCAGTGCAATGCTGCAGTGTAGCACGACGGCACCCATCTCACAGTACAGATCACGATCAAGATCATTTAGAAAGGGTTTTAAACGACAAAACACACTCATTTACACACATCTGAGAATCAGAATATCAGATAGTTCAGGACATGAGCGAGTTTGTGAATATTTAACGTAATAAACACGATCTGTGTGTCACAGTGTTGTGGCCGCGGTGTGTCACGTGACGAGCCTGACGCGTCGCCATGGAAACATAGCTGCTTCTTTAACGGATGCTCTGTTGCTTAGTTACGTGCATTCTGTGACCGTTTAAACCCCCATGTCAATCATTTTGGTCTTGTGTCGCTGTGTCTGTAAAATATCTCAGAGATGGGACGTTGTAATATGGACGCAAATCATCCGCAATATAAAAATTGTGATTGATTGTGTAATGCGCTTTGCCCTTTCCGAGCCGAGGGGAAGCTTCGACAATATAGTCTGCTCAATGTCCTCTGTTTAGCAGCAATGACATATTTGTGGTGTTTCCAAAATATTTTAGTTTTACTCTACAAAACTTACAAATAGTGCGGCTCTTGTCCAGCTCATTTCGCCCTTCAACTTCACAGAAGCCAAAATATTTCCACACGTCAGCTTTTAACGAGAAGGGTGTTTGGACATCGCGCTCAGCCGTTGCGTCTCTCTCGCGTGATTTTTTTCCCCAAACCGGTTGAGCGCAAACCACGCCCCCTACGCGAAAACCCCACCCCGCAGCCGTGACTCACGTCTCTAGCTCGATTTCATTGGTCAACTCTGTTACCTCACCTGAGAAGAAGTTTGGACGTCAATCAAAGTCGTTGCTGGATCCGTCGCCGACTAACGGTAAACAGTTCTTTTCAATAACATTTTATTATTAGAAGTATTTGTAGGTCTCAATGTGAGTTTATACATGTATTATTAAAGTTTTCATTTGAACTTTATCTTATTCATTAGGTTCGCTCTCAGGAGAGTGCGCATGTTTGGGCTGTGGTGAAGACCAAGCCGTACATCTGAAGGTAAAAATATGATTTCACAAAAAAAAATTAATAAATAAACATTGTACATATTTATATATTTTACCAAAGTAAACTGTCTCTGATTTTACTCAATGACAATGATATTCGACTCACTCATTAAACGCTCACTACTGGCACCTACTGGCATCATAATTTCTTGTTTTTTTTTATATTAAAAAAATATTTAAAATAATCTCATGATATTATTTAATACAGTTGTATTTTTCAGTGTAAATTATTACATTTTATAGGTATAGATAATCACATTATTATAAATTGTATTCATGGATCAAATGTAAGAATTTGAAATAAAAGTATTAATGAGATTAATGGGAAAATGCCCTCTATAAAGGAAAAAAAAACCAAAAACAAAAAAAACAAACTGTATATTCTATGGCCCTACACCAACCCTACACCTAACCCTAACCCTCACAGGAAACTGTGCATTTTTACTTTCTCAAAAAACCTCATTCTGTATGATTTATAAGGGTTTTGAAAAATGGGGACATGGGTTATGTCCTCATAAGTCACCCTCTCCTTGTAATACCTGTGTCATACCCATGTCATTATACAGAGATGTGTCCTGATATGTCACAAAAACAAGAGCACACACACACACACACACACACACACACACACTACCAGTCAAAATTTGTGATAATAATGAATTATTATTTTTCATTTTATTTATTTACTTATTTATTTTTACTGTTGTTTCTTATGCTCATCAAGGCTGCATTCATTTGATCAAAAAATACAGGGAATTTTTTTTTATTGTTAAATATTATTATGGTGTAAAATAATTTTTTCTATGTTTTCTAAATCTAATTTATTCTTGTGATCAAAGCTGAATTTTCAGCATCATTACTTCAGTCTTCAGTGTCATTTCCTCAAAAAGATTATTCTAATGTGCTGATTTATTATCAATGTTGGAAATTGTTGTGCTACTTCATATTTTTTTGGAACCTGTGATACTTTTTTCAGGATTCTTTGATGAATAAAAGGTTAAAAAGAAGAACATTTATTCAAAATATTAATCTTTTCTAACAATATACTCTGCAGTTCTAAAGTTTGGGCTCAGTATTTTTTTTTTTTTTTTTGAAAGAAATAAAAAATATTTATTCAGCAAGTTGTTTATTCAGTGTTAAATTAATACCAAGTGATAGCAAATATTAAAAATTTATAAAAGATTTATATTTTAAATAAATGCACTTATATACAGAAATAAATGACAGTTTAAAATATATATTTAAGAAGGAAACTTTGTTTTATATTGTCATAACATTTTGCAAGATTATTGTTTTTTCCTGTATTTTTTATCATCAAATGCAGCCTTGATGAGCATAAGAGACTTATTTAAAAACATAAGTCTTACTGATACTAAAGTTTTGAATGGCCGTGTATACACACACACTACTGTGCAAAAGATTTTGGACACTAGTATTTTATTTTATTTTATTTGTTAAATAAACTTGGTTTACTGTTATGTGTCTAAACGTTGGGCCATCTCAGTTATAATACTAATGGGTGAATTTTCTGTTTGGTGACTTCTTTTTACTTTTACAGAACTGGTTGCCTTCTGGGTATAAATATCACTTCTGCACATATCGTTTGTGCACTACAGAAGGCAACTCACACCTGGACCACACAAGTTTTGAGGCATCACTAAGAATTGCATTGACAGAAATTTGTGAAGTAAAGGAATGGGTGGGAAAGCTTAGTGAATCATCAGGAGTGAGTTGGAGAGTGGCAGTGACCAAACCAAATAAGGGACAACGTGTACTTTATAAGGTAATATCAAATAATTTAATTCATCTTTACACTATATAAGTGTAAGACCATTAGTTACACTGAAAATGACTTTACAGTAAATTTTGTTAACATACAGAATTGTACTGTGCAAAAGGCACATTAGATTCTTCCCCCAAATTTCAAGACCATTATTTATATATATATTATCTATATTTCATTTTATTCTGCCAGTAAGTAATATCAGTTAACACTGATTTTTACCATTAATTGAAATAGTCCAGTGAGATTTGTATCCCTGTGATGGACTTGCTATCTCTAGACTCCAGTATTTGTATAACCTTAGGACAAGTGAGATGGATTGATGGATTTTTGTATGCACAGGGGATCTGAAATCATATAGTTCACACATAGATCAAATCTCACCATCATCTAGTCCATCTGGGATTGCATAAAGAGGTGAAAAAATGGAGAGACACTAAAACCTGTGGCAAAATCTCCAATACACTTGGAGAAATATACCTGAAAATTTAAATGATAAAATCTAAAACATTAATAAAAAATGTATTCATGACATTATTTAATAAAAATACATAATTTAGAACACTATTTCTGGAAGCATCATCAATTTACAGCATATACATTACATATGCGTATACATTTTTCAATTTTTTTAGCTTTACAGGTTGATTTATCCAAAGGTCTTGGAGATATTTGCACAGTATGTAGCCTGTCTTTTTTTGTTTCTTTATGGAATCCCTGTTGGACTGTTGAAACTGAGATCATATATCTGTGTAGTCCATACTTTTTGCTGTTGGACTTGTTGCAATTTTCTCCCTGGAAGAAGAGATCTTATATGTCAATGAAATGTTTTCCTGGACAACTAAAGGAGTTATAATAAAAATAATTACAATTAATGGCAAAATGTAAGTTTGGACATAATTTTCTATTGGCAGAGTAATGTAAAATATATAAATAACTAAATACAAAAATTAGCATGTCTAAGATTTGTGCATACTTCTATACATATTTAAACATTCATATTATGTCTATCTTTAGGCTCATTACAGGTGCCAGCACAATGTTTATGTCCGATCAGACACGGCTAATCAAAGGCGGCTTTCAAAAAATACATGCTGTGAGGCAAAAATGGTTTGCACTCTGGTGAAGACTACAGACAAAAGGGGAGGAACTAGTAGGTGGGTTAGAAATGTCAAGATTGGATAAAATCAGTACTTTTGCTTGCTTCTTTGTGTGATTTGTTTTTATTTTTCAGGAGCATTGATCCCCATATACCTACTTTCCCAACTTCGGTGCGTTTGTACAATGTACACAATCATAACATCTTTGTTGCAGAGGCACTGAGGCACAAGGATGTAGGGGTCAAGGCAATTGAAACCCTGACACAGTTGTTTGAGGTTGGGCACAGTCCAACCTCAGCTCTGGCTGTACTTAAAAGTGACCTGTTGGCTGAGCATGGCAACAAATATGTATATGTCTCAGCCAACCGTGCCATTTGCCCAGACCTTCAGTTTTGCTACAGGTATGTGAAATTTCACTTGGTGCAAATCAGTTGCTTTGACGAACTTATTTAGTCAAGACAATTTTAATTTGCAGACTGTATCAGAAGTTGAAAAAGCAGGAGTTTGGAGAGCAAAGTGGGGAAGCAATGCTAGCGGCTTTGGAAAGACAGGTAGAATCGTACAATGCAGCCTGTAATGACACCTGCGTCAAGCTTAAAATATCTTCAGCAGGAACACCACTTGTAGCCATTTGTTCCCCATTGATGAAACAAACACACACTCTCTCAAATAGTGGAGAAATGTGTTTTATGGATTCATCTGGTAACATGGACCGGGAGAACTGCAGGGTGTTTCTCCTCCTCACACACACCTGTGCAGGTGGTCTTCCTCTTGGGATAGTGATAACACAGTCAGAAGATGAGAAGACAATTGTTGAGGGATTAGAGCTGCTGAAGTCCTTACTGAAAAATGATGCCTTTGGAGGGCGAGGTGAGGCAGGCCCTCATGTGTTTTTGACAGATGACTCAAAAGCTGAGAAGGGAGCTATAGCACAGGTCTTTCCTGAAGCCGCACAACTGCTCTGCATATTTCATCTTCTCCAAGCTGTGTGGAGGTGGTTGTGAACATGAAGTTGAGATGAAGGACAGGCAGACAATGTTCAGCATAGTAAAAGACATGCTTTATGCCAGGGAGATGAGTACAGTTGAATTACTCTACTAGCAAGCCCTTGACAACCCTTTGACCACCAGGTAGAGAAAATAGTAGACAGTTAGAGGTAGCTTAAATATTTTAGTAGTACTTCTGATGCATTTACCCTCCCGAGGCCTATCCTGAGGGTTTTATAATTTCTCTTTACCCATTACAGATACAGGAAATTCCTGACCTATCTACAGAATCTTTACAGTCGAAGTGAGAGTTGGGCTCTCAGCTATATGAGGGACTTGCCAACCCGTGGCAACCAAACCAATAACTATGTGGAGGCTGCAATGCGTGTCTTGAAAGACAAAATACTTCATAGGACAAAAGCATTCAACCTGTCTCAATTATTCAACCTTTTCATTACCCGACTAGAGATGTACTATGAAGCACGTGTGACAGACGTTGCTCTTGGCCATTGGGAGGCATTCCACCGGTCAAGATTTCTTGCTACACAAAGTAATATCAAAGCATCGGATATTTCTCAGGTAAAATGTAATTTTTTAATTATGGATCATTAAAAAACGTGTGTTTTTAAGCCTTTTAAGTCTTGTTTTCATACTGTAATAATCAACTGGCAAAGTTAAACTTCAATACGAAATACGCGAGAATGCAGGTCCGTTCTGTGCATTTTTATAATTGAGAAACATCCAATATGTCTGTATTTTTGTCTTTATGTCACTTTTAGGTTGGAGAAAAGAAATTTTAGGTGAGATCATCCCCATTAGGGCACACATATACCGTGGACATGGAGCTGGAGCTCTGCACTTGTCCAGTTGGCCATAGTGGGGCACCATGCAAACACCAGGCAGCAGTAGTGCAAAATTACATAATCACCTCCATCAACTTTCTCCCCACAACAGCTGAAATGAGGGCTGAGCTGCTGAAAATAACAAAAGGTAAGTATTTCTTTGTACCATAGATTGTCACACACACACTGACTAATGCTGTTTTTAAAAACTTTCTTCTTTAGATATTTTAACTATTAAATTATTATATTAATTATATGTCTTGTTCATCATCTTCACAGCCTCAGTTTCTCTTGACTTTCTAAACCCTTTACGGCAAAATATGCCAACGCGGAGCACATTAGCTCCAGGTAAGGAAGTTCAAGTGGGACAAAGAAACTTCATCAAACATGCTTAATTCTTAACAAAACAACTATTACAGCGGTGCAACATTGGTATACATTTTTTTAGACATGCCTCCGAAACAAGAAACCTGCACTTCTGATCATCAGTATCATCTCAGTGCTGAAGATGATGGTCAGTATAAAGGGAGGGATGGTGCTGGTTTTTTTTTTTTATGTATTTTCTTTTCTTTTCTTTCTTATGGTTTCATATTGAACAGAAACACTCTTGTAACATTTCAATTTGTCTATCTGTATCTTTTGAATTGTAGAGTCACATCAGCTGGACCTGTCTTCGACCAGCTCTACACAACTGCAACAAATATCACCTATGCAAGAGGACCCATACTCCAACCATCCCTGTGTTCAGGGTAACTCAGAGGGAGGTGAGTCAATTAAGCTTAAAGTTACATTAAAAATTCTGTATAGATGCTTAATTGGGCCCTAGCTTAAAGGGATCCTTAAAGGGATAGTTCACCTTAAAATGGTTATTGGTTGGTAATCAAACAGTTGCTGTAGTATATTTGCATTGCCATTTTTCCATGCTGTGCATATTTGGAACAACCTTATGCTGAGTAAATTACGTCAGATGTTTGATTTTTTTTTTTTTTTTACTTTGAACACGTTGGCATAGTCTGCCGTTGTTTGGTATTCTTGCTTTAATCTTTTTGGTCTTAAGTGCGAGCTTTTTAGTATTTTGAGGGGATCTACTACTAAACAATATTCTGTATTCAATTATATGCCATTTATTTCTGTAAAAAAAGAAAATGATTAAAAAAACATTTTATACTTTTTTTTTATTAATCCAGTAAGTTAAAAGTAGGTAAATTAAAACAAAGATATTTAAAATCCAATGAATGGAGGCAGATTAATAGAAAGAGATAAATGTAATCAAGTGCAATACTGTAGTATAACCAGATGACTGTATAGGCATATATTTAAACAGGACTGTGTGATTCCTGTTGTTGAGAACAGTGTTTTTCAGCTTTTAATAGGCATTTGTGGGTGTTTGTTGTTATATAATAGTTTTTTATTGTTGTCTCTTTAAACAGCATCTTTACCTCAGTCTCCTGTGAAACGGATGCTGAGACTGCTCAGTGAAATGGCTGAAAACCCAGACTACAGTAATGCCATGTCTAAAATGGCCAAGCAGCTTGAAAAGATGCAGCACAACCAGACCCAACTGATCTCAGCATTTTACTGCTTTGGTAAAGGGATGTCTGTATCAAAACGTGCAGCAGCGTTAAGACGAGCTGCTAGACGACCAGGTCCTATTATTGGCTGTCAGCCAACAGCAGTGGCCAGAAGAACAGCTAAGACTGGTTCTAGGCAGCGTTTGACAGCTGGACGCCCCAGAAAATGCAGTTCTGGTTCAGAGCATGACTACAGCAGATATACAGGGAAAAGGGCTGTCAGGGTTCGCCACAAATTGTCAGAATCTGTGGCAATGAATTACTCAGATCAAGCATAAAATTATTTGTATGACGTGGGTGGGTTTGGGAGTGTGTGTGTGTGTGTGTGTGTGTGTGAGTGTGTTTAAAAATGGTTATTTAGTAGATTAGTTAATGCAAACATAGTATTATTTATGAAATTTAGATCCAGACTGCAGGTTATGTAGCCATTTTAAAATCATTTTTGGAAACTTGTTAAAAATATTAACTGCACAGAAAAAAAATGCAAAAGTTTTTATAGCAATTGTGAATTGCATGTAATGTTTTTGTGTACCAGGACATTTTTGTATTTTATCTATGTAATTGATAAATAAAGCATTCTATGGCCAGTCAGCAAGTTGATTATTACTAATCATCACGCAAAATGCAAACAAAGACATGCTTTTAAATCGTTGTTGGGTTACTTTGATGCCACTTTAAGTCAAAATGCACCTAAAGTCTTGAATTCTGGGCTAGGAATGCAGGTAAAAGGTCATATTGTTCGCTATATTAAATTAAAATTATATATATATATATCAGTATTAAGCTTCTCTGTGTTCCTGTTTTATAGCAGCCTACATTATGTAACTTCATAATTTTTTTAATTTTGTACACCCTTTTATTTGTGTTTTGGATATTATATCCATATATCTATGATTGTATAAAAATTTGTTCGTTTGTTTCAACGCAATGTAGCAATAAGCACTGTGATGGAGTTGACCAATGAAATCGAGCTAGAGACGTGAGTCACGGCTGCGGGGTGGGGTTTTCGCGTATGGGGCGTGGTTTGCGCTCAACTGGTTTGGGAAAAAAAAATCACGCGTCTCGTCTCTCTTTGTTATGTGCACGTCACAGACGGTCCGGGCACTGCACTTCCGCGCTTCAGGGTTCCGTTTTTTGCGTTCCGTCAATATTACGTTATTAGAACTATATACTTTTTTTTTTTAAATCAATTTTGGACATTTGTGAATCTATTCAGAATCGTCCACGTCCGCATCGCGATGCATCTAAGAATCGAATTTTCCGCCACCCCTAATAGTAATGTGATCTTTTAAAGGGTACTTTACGATCTGAATTAATATATAAAAATGCCTGTTCGACTGCTTAAGTATTTGTAAAATATGAACAAGCAGTCTAACTTAATCAGAATTGAAAATGAACAATAAATTAATATTCACAGATAGTACATTCCCACAAAATATACGTTTTATGAATTAAGTATAATTTATATATATGTGTGTATGTGTGTGTGTGTGTGTGTACAATATTGATGTTATCATTATATTATAGCTGTTTTATCTAAACTATAACACATTTTCAATGTTGCGTTTCGGATTATTAGATTTTTTTTTACAAAAAAAAAAAAAAAAAAAAAAAAAAAAAAAAGAGTCAAAATAGGTCTGTCGTGTTACATTGAAGACATGCACATTCACTTCCAAACATTAAATAATGGAGAATGGGATTTAACGTTTCCAGAGGAAGTAAGTTAATCAGCTGGCCCAAACACTGCGAGAAGACGTTGTGTCCTTTGAATCTTGTACTTTGCTGGTGAGAAGATTATTAAGTGCTTCTGCAGTACTTTTAATTTAATTTTTAATTTAATTTCATATGTTGCTAAGTGTGTTGTATATCAGTTTAATATCAGTTTAATAGTTCATTTACATGAAACTTGATTTATTTAGAGGACACCACTAAAGGTAACATACAGCTTTTCATTAATACAGTGGGTTCATAAGGGGTTATTTGTTTATAAATTGGTTCATAAAGGGTTATTTGTTTTAAATTGGTTCATAAAGGGTTATTTGTTGATAAATTGGACACTGAAATTGTCCAGATGGGTCCAGCTCAAATGTGTCAGGTCCTTGAACTAAACCAAGTAACTTTACATTGGTGGATCAGTATATACAGTAATAACCTATAGCCTGTGTTCATGATAGATTAATGAGATTTATACTGAGTTTGGTGTTATACAATATTTACTATTTATATTGTTTCTGTGTGAGTAAAACGAATAAAGAGTGCTGCTGCAGAAATCTACGTTTGTTCCAACTTCGAGGCTGTTAACTGTTGTTTTGGTTTTACATTTAAAAGGATATTCATGTGTAAAAAAATAACAATAAATAAATCACAGCCACTAAGTTTGATCATCTGATGACTCTATTGTTGACATGTTTTTACATTACAGAGTCACACACTTGGATGAAAACCTGCTTAAGGAGAGACAGATTAATTGGGAAGATGAAGTGTGGTGCTGATGTACCCAGAAAATGATGAATTTTAAAACCAAAAAAGCTCAGATGATGTGGTTCCAAAGACTGTCAGCTCAGCCTCAGCAAGTTTGCTCTTTTTTTTTTTCTTTTTTAATTATTACTTTTTTTAAATCCAGCAAAAAAATAAAAAATAAAATAAAATAAGAAAAGAAACAAAGGCTGGGCAGCATGTAACGAAGCAACAAATTAAACATAAGCCAAAAAGAAAACAGGCAAAAAATTGTAAATACTATGAAACTGTACTGTCACTATCAATTTCAGAAACAGAGTTTTTCATATTTTGCTTTTTTTTCAAAACAAAATAACACAAAAGTTTTGTTTATGCTGCTTATGTATCTTTTCAAGGTCCCTGTAAATGAATAAATTCAAAAAATGCAAAGAAGAAGAGAAGGGCTACAGAAAGAAAACATACAGCTCAGAGAGGAACTTGAAAACTGTAAGACCATCCTTAAAAATATTCTTGTTTGCCGTAACCCGACCGACCCTGTCAATTTAGGACTGACTCAATTTTTTATTTTTTTCTGCTTTTAGTCCGACCGACTTGCCGATTGTAAATTTGCGTTAAGACCGACCAATTTTTTTTTTACTCTTCATACAACTAATACAAAAGCAATAAAATAATATTAATTATATTTAAGTATTATAAATATATAAATTTCAAAAGGCACATTGATTCATTGTATGTGGAATATGATCAAATAAAAGAGTTTTGGAAAGAAATTAATAATATGATATGGCATATAGTCTCAGTGAGATTGCCACTGGATCCTGAGCTTTTCATTATTGGTATTCATCCAGATAACTGGAAAATTAAAAAGGACACTCAAGTATTGATAGATATGTGTATTCTACATGCTAAACGGCTCATCGCCATTTATTGGAAAAAGATAGAAAGGCCTACTACAACTCAATGGTTAAGAGAAATAACTTAATGCATAACATATATTCTTAAGGGTAAAGAAGACCAATTTAAGAGGTTTTGGAGTCCCTTTTTATTATTTATTGAGCAAGGGGATATGAACAATATAATAGAGGAGGAACAAAATGCTTGATTAAGTATTATATTCATTTGAAAATACATTTTAATTTGCACTAATCCTATTTTATTTGATTTACCTTATCTGTGGCTATTATTGATTCCAGTGTACTGTTAACTCTGTCTTCCAAAGTACATACTTTATCCAATGTTGGTTTGTGCTATTGCATTTTTCAAGTAATATGAGCCCCAGTGTTTGTTTGTTTGTCTTTTTTTGTTTTGTTTTTTGTTTTTGTACATTATATGTGATGTTACAGACATGTGATGTACATTGTTGTGTAAGTGTTGAAGAAAATGCAATAAAAACAGTATTACGCAAAAAAATATATACATTTCCTAGGCCTACATACAAATGAAGGCTAAAAATTAATTTTAAAAAAAACCTGTGACGTCATCTATGTTTACACTTATGGTTAACAGATGTCACACTATTGCTGTGTCTGAAATCGCTCACTCATTCACTCATCCCTATATAGTGTATGGCAGTTGAGTTCACTATATCAGGAAGGAGTGAACAAATAAATAAGTGAACGGATTCGGACAGTATAGCCTACACTGCGCGTGAGACTTGGAGCTGTTGCCATATGTACTTTTATATTACATGTACCTTATTTTAGAAAATAATACTAATAGCAATAATACTCAAAATTACTTTATATTGCAGTTATACATACCTCCGCTTCAGGTTTGTGGTTTCATCGATGGTACATAATTATTGTTTTTTGTAATGCTTTTATGTTCATAATCATTAAATGCTATTAAAATAAAGTACTGAGAACAAAAATAAACACACATAAAAACGTTCATAATTATGTATTTATTATTTTTAGTATCTTGACACTCGCTCAAGCAGCGTTTTGAGCTCAGATAAGATGGTTGTAGAGCGTCCTCAGACAACCGTTAATTTTACATCAGAATACACTACCTGTTATTAACGAGAAAATGTAAATTATCCACCAAATTATTATCATTTTTGTAAGCTAACAACGATGACATAATTTTGATTTTTTTTTTTTTTTTATGAACTAAGCTTCCCATGCAATTTTTTTGCTACTAAAGTTTCTCTTGACAAACCACAAAACAATGACTAATTCTCTATCTCTCACACAGCAGAAAGGATGTTTGTTTCGGCTCAACTTACTTGAGTTTTTCCAGGTGGCTGAGTAGCTTCACTCCTGATTCTCCTGGGTGATTGTAGCTCAGATCCAGCTCTCTCAGGTGTGATGGGTTTAAACTCAGAGCTGATGCCAGAGCAGCACATCCTTCTGCTGTCACCAAACACTGAGATAACCTACAACAGAATGTGTTCATGTTAGTGTGCTTCATTTCTCAGGGAAATTTAGTACAATATAGAGGTCAGCAGATAGTTGATTTTGCCGAAACCGATAGCTAGGTTGGACCACACTGGCCGATACAGATTAATTAACCGATAGATTTTAAAATGGATAGTGAACAAAAACTAAAATAGTGCTTAAATATATATATATATATATATATATATATATATTAGTGGTGGGCATAGATCATAGATAAGTCTTTGAGAAGGGGTTTATCAAGCTAGGTGGTGCATTAGAAAAGGGGCTCATCTTCTGTTTCCAAAATGCATCACAAAGTGCTTGAAAAAGCTGTAAACTAATTCCACATTGCACAAGGTGCAAACAACCTTACGCCTGTTTCCCAAATACTCCGTCTGCAGTGCGTATGCGTTGCATATTTTTTTACGCACCCATGTTAACGGATTCCAGTTGCATTCCAGGAGTGTTGCGTCTGCAGCAGTGCAGCGATCGTTTACGTGCCAAGTAGCGAACTGCAAACGCGTCCTGTGTGAAAGCACATCGAGTCTGTGCTGCACCACATACCTAACGCACACAGACTGAATACGCACTGCAGACGGAGTATGTGTGAAACAGGCGTGAGAAGGGCCGTAGCTGGGGTCAGCGGGGCCCCGGTGAAGGTTGTACCAGTGGGCCCTGTTTGAAATTGATAAATTTGTATGTTCGTTCGTTTTTATTTATTTGTGCTATTTACACAAGGTTTTTTTTTTTTTTTTTCAAGTTTGTAGGTGTCAAGGTACAGAAACCAAATAATTAAATGTAAAATAGCACTGGATAGTCTTCAATGTAAAAATGAAAAATACAATCAAACCTACATTTATTCAGACACATTATTACAGTTTTGCTATATATATCAAAAATTATATCTGGTGTCTGAATAATTTTTGGTTTGACTGTTAAGACTACAAAGTGAGTGAGTAATTTTCATTTTCATTTTCTTGGATTAACATTACAGCAGCCAGTAGCTAAATTAGGCGTGGTCGCTTTAAGAGACGATGAACGCATCCAATATAATACACATCCCATTTGTTCCTCAACTGTTTACTTTAACTTAATAAATAACGGGGTTTTTTCGACCATAATATCCAAGGTGGATATTTTGCCCGATAAGAGTCTCATGTTAGCACAGCACGTTAACGCCGATAATGGCCCACCACTAATATTTATATATACAATACTGAATCATACTAGTAGTAGTAATAATAATAAAAGTAGTAATAATAGTAAATGTTGAAGTTACCAAAAAATCGGTTTAATTTTTTTATTATTCCATTTTATTTTTTTCTAAATTCCATTATTTCCGTATGAATTTTTCTGGATTTTTTTTGTCTGTTTACATTTTTCTTTACTCTAAATTTAAATTAAATTTACATTTAAATTTAAATTAAATTTATATTTTAAATGTACGCATTTAGCAGACGCTTTTATCCAAAGCGACTTACAGTGCATTCAGGCTATCAATTTTTACTTTTCATGTGTTCCCGGGGAATCGAACCCCCAACCTTGCGCTTGATAACGCAATGCTCTACCAATTGAGCTACAGGAACATTAAAACATACTCTGTTTTAATAGTCAACGTTTATTAAACATTTTCACATCACAATCGTACCTATGATTTGCATAATTATATATGAATTTTACAGGTATCATTTACACTCACTGGCATCTTTATTAGTTACATCTTGCTAGTTCCATATTGGATCTGCTATTGCCTTCAGTACTGCTTTAATTCAAGACTTCCGATTGAGAATGTGAGTGAGAAGACAAACGTGGATTAAGCTTCAGAGGATTTTATCTTTTAATTGTACTTTTCAGGTAACCCAGCTGAGCTGAGCTGACATCTTTCATAGCAATAAAGAGGAAATCCGCTACTAACTCTGCTCTGGCCCCAGTTGTTGTGCATTTTCAGAGTAAAAAGTCAAGCACTGAATGACACATTGATGAGCCTGATCAGCACTTTAATGATTACTACTGCATTGTAGCACTGTATTGTCTCAGAGGAGTAAACCAGTTTGCAGCAACTCGTCTGAGGTGGTAATTTCCTTGGACACCAGACGTTTGATAGGATAGAGTAGGAATATCTTTTTTATGTTGCCTAAGAAGTTTGGCTTTGGGGATGCATTAATGGATACATTTATTATATGTTGATCCCCAAGCATCCATATATACGAAACAGGTTAAATTAGATGATTGTACTTTTGTTACTCCTCTATCTCCATGATTTTTTTTTTTTTTTTTTTTTTGTCATAGCTATTGGGATTCTCTCAATGTTTACACTTCCTGTATTTCAGGAAATAATCCAAAAGAGAACTGAAATTAAACTAGCTTTACACGGACCAGCTTGTTACTTTGTTACTTATCCAATCTGCATCTATTCACAAGATAATATAACTATTCGATGCATTTAGGAATTTCTCTGGGAATAAACTGAACCTACAAAATAGTGAATGTCTAAGCATAAATCGGTCTAGCCATAAAATAAAACAGACTGACATTCCTTTTCATCTGAATTATTGAAATATTGACATCACAGCATCAGGCAGTTGTTATAGATTTCTGGGTAGTGCATCAATGATGTCAATATCCCATTCCACCACATCACAAGATGCTCTTTTGTTGAATCCAAGTCATGTTCCTGGAGATCTACCTTCCTCCGGATATCAAGTTCAACCCTGATCAAACACACCAATCTGTAATTACCAAGTGATCCTAAAGATCTTAATTAGTTGTTTCAGTTGTGTTTGATCAGAGTCGTAGCTGAACTTTGCAGGAAAATCTACAAGAACAGATTTGGGCACAGATTAAGATCTGGTGATTGTTGAGGCCATGAAAACTCACTTTTACATCAAAAAAAAAAAGTGGCTTGAGCTTTTTGACATATTGCATTATTCTCCTGGAGGTGGACACACAATTGGGCTTAAAATGGTCATTAAGGACTTAACCCTCTGGGGACGGATTGGGCGGTACCGCCCAAAATGGCATACTTTTACAAATGTGTAGTTATCTCAAAAACTATTAATGCTAGAGAGATGCGGGTTTTTTTGCAGTCTTCCTCAGATTCCGCTGAAAACAGCAGTGTCCAGTTTGTATATTAAACACTTCCCTTATTGCGCAATACCACTGCGTAAACAGGCCAATGAAAACGATTGTGCTAGGCAGATTCAACACGCAACAGCCAATGGAAAAATTGCCGCTGGGAGGAGTCTTTTTCTAACCCAATCAGAGGAAGGTTATGTCTTCTAGCCATTCAGAGGAATCTGTAGCTCTGCTGTAGCCCTGTAAAAGCTGGCTGGACTAAAGTAAAAGACATGTAATCAATAAGCGTTCAGAGAATCCGCGTCAGGGTGGAGAAAGCAGAAAGCGATCAGAGTATTAGCGAGCACAAAAAGCTAAATTCGAGCGATCGGAGAATCAGCATCACGTGGAGAAAGCAGAAAGCGATCGGAGTGTTAGCGAGCACAAAGAGATAAATTGAAGAGAGATACAGCATTATTACAGGATTGTTTTATCAAAATGGCAAGCAGTAAAAGATTTACGGCAGAACAAGCTCTGGAACAATTACTGGAAAGGCCTGGAGAGGCCTTTCTTTGCTCACTGGCATGCCTAGGACTGTTTTTTAAAAAAAATAATTATTTAATTGTTCTTTACACATTTGATTAAACAATAACACATTTCTGTCAAGCAAAGAGTATGAAAAAATATATTTTCTTTGTTCAAATCTGTTCTATATTGTGTGTTTTTCAGTAATAAATGACAAAAATCTAATTTTCGTTTTTGAAATTCTCTAGTTTATTGTAAAATTTTTCACTCATACTTCCTTTATATAAACATATTGCATGCGTGCTTATGGTAGCTTAGGGTCTTCTGAATCCATAGATACCAAACACAGGGTGTTCCATCTCCTTTACATATGATTTATAAGCCCAAATATAAAAATAGAGAAAACAGACCAAAAAGGGCTTGGTCCCAAAAATAAAAAAAAACGCCTAGGACTGTTTGTAAATAAAGTTAATTATTTAATTGTTCTTTACACATTTGATTGAACATTAACCTTTTTCTGTCAAGCAAAGAGTTTGAAAAATATATTTTTGGGTCAAAAACTTTTAACTATTGTTGTGTGAGGTAGGATTTTCAGTAATAAATGACAAAAATCTCATTTTCGTCTTTGAAATTCTCTAGTTTATTGTACAATTTTTCACTCATACTTCCTTTATAGACATATTGCATGCATGCTTATGGTAGCTTAGGGTCTTCTGAATCCATTGATACCAAATACATGGTGGTCCATCCTCATTACATATGGTTTATAAGCCGAAATGTAAAAATAGAGAAAACGGACCAAAAAGGGCTTAGTCCCCTAAGGGTTAAACTAATAACAAACCATATTTCCAGCATCTGATTCAGAAGCGCCATATCGTCGTAGCAAAGTCAGAATTACCTCCTCTCCACAAAATGGTTGTCTATAAAATGTGTTGCTGTTCTGTTTTAAGTAATCTTAAAGATTCCTAAATGCATCTCACTAATGCATCACTGAGATTACAGCTGGCCAACCTAAACTGTTTAAATAATTCATTACATATACAATAGAATATAATGTCTCATGTTTCTTATAATAAGTTGTCTGCATATATGAATGTAAAAGGTTTACATCTCACTGTGATACTCAGTTATCTCATACAGTAATGGTAACAACCTCATATGTGGGATAAATGAATGGCCACATTCAGGGGCACTGCTAAGGATTTTGGGCCCCATGAAAAGAATCTTAACAGGGCCCCCAACACAGCTGAGAGTTTTTTCATATTAATTTACATAAAATAATAAGCTTTTATGGTATTTTGACTATCATTCTCATATATTTAAGTCAATCAGACAATTGAACTCCATCCCATGTTCACACCTGTAATTTGTCCTCTTTAATACTACACTACTTCAGTACTGTATAATGTATATACTGTGCATAGCTGTACATGTGTCATATAGTGTATTCACATATATTCATATTTGTATGAATGTACTGTACATATTTGTCCAATGACAATAAAGTTAATCTAATCTAACCTAATATTTTTAACATGACAGTTGAAATGTAACGGAAACACTGAGCACTCTTAATACAAAGAAATTTATTTATATTTATTTGCTTCAACACTGATACTGAAATTTCAAAATAAAACTCTTCAATTAAAAAAAAACAGGAATTTAAAAAAAAAAAGTCTCAGCAAGAAAACACCACCATAAAACAAAATGGCCATATTAAATTTCTAATAATTTAAGCAGAACTTGCATAATATACTATATCAAAGAACGGCCAATGTATAACATAGATGAGTCTGAGTTACTCTTTCCACATCATTTCTAATCTCTTGTACTTGCTCAACATTTCTAAAAAATAAAAAGTCCAACGTCTGGCCTTTTCAGCTGCAAAATCATAAAATCATGCTGCAAAGCCTTTCTTGAGACATTGTAGACCTCAAGTAGTAATACAACTCCACATCATCTTCAAGAGATGCACTGAAACCTCACAAACAGCTGATAGTAGTTTGTACATTAGCTGGCAGAGGATTTTTATCAGAGTTCATGAAGTTAGACTGCTTGCAAGACAGGTGCAACAGCGTGGACCGCAGCAGGGTGCTGAAAGTGGGCGCCGCCTCGTACAAACATGCCGACACCGGCTGCATGTGAGGAAAAGCCGTGCACCCGCTGCCCACGGCCTGCTCTATCAAAACGTGCTAACTTATCCGAAAAAATGCTACCATAGAGACCTAGGGCCTCATGTACAAAGCGTGCGTACACACAGAAAAGTGCCGTAGGCTACGATCATTGTCACGGGCGATCCACTAACAATTTAGGCCTAATTACAAACCCACCTTTTCTTGTGAAATATTGGGTAACATACTGTCGACCCTTTGCCGCTTTCACTTCTCTTATTTTTTTCTCTTTCCGTTTTTGACTTCCAGATTTTTGAGCCATTTTCACATCCTCTGTCAGGTTGAAGTGAAGTCAAGCTGTTTGTGTTGCCTTGGTTACTGGATACATTTTGGGCAGACTGAACCATTTTATGATAATCGAGAGGGGGAGAGGGGCCCACGGACATTTGTGTTTTCTAAACAAATAAATATTTTGACACCAGGAAACAGCAAATAGAATAATTTATTTTATATTTTTATATTTTATTTGGGGCTTCTCTGGGCCCACTCTTAGTCATGGGCCCCGAGAATCGTCATCGTTTACCCCCCCTTTACAGCGCCCCAGACCACATTATCATTTTGTTTTCATCATTAATGTGTTTCAATATCTCTTGACCATAAAACACTAATTAGAGTTAGTAGTTTCATGTGGAAGAAAACTTGAAGCATACAAATACAAAACACAGGAAATAATCTGCTAGCTTTATTTATAATACTAGAATATATGTATAAATCAATTATTATTATTATTATTATTAGTAGTAGTAGTATTATTGTTGTTGTTGTTGTTGTTATTATTATTATTAAAACTGGATTCAGTATGAAAGCCAAACCTCAGTTTGTTGAGTTGACAGTTTAAACTCTTCAGTCCAGCAGAGAGCAGCTCCACTCCTGAATCCTGCAGATGATTGTTACTCAGGTCCAGCTCTCTCAGAGAGTTTGATGATTGTAAAACTGAAGCAACAGGTTTACAGCACTGATCAGTGAGTTTGCATTCAGCCAATCTAAAGAGGATAAGGAGAAATAATTCATTACATACACAATGTATAGTTAGAAATTGATGATTGAGAGCATTTGATGTATCGTCTCATATTTCTGATAAAAAGGTGTCTGCATAGAACATGAATGTGAAGGTTACATCACAATATTGCATGATAGAAATTATAACTTTGTGTGGAGTAACTGATGATATATTAATCACCACATGATCATCATGTTCTCATCCTATTTTTGCACTCATGAATTAGAGTACAGGTAGAACAATCCTTAAAGTATATACTGTACATACAAAAACACATGAAATAATATATTAAAATCTGAATCAATGTGAAAGTATACCTCAGTATGTTGAGTTGACAGTTTAAACTCTTCAGTCCAGCAGAGAGCAGCTCCACTCCTGAATCCTGCAGATGATTGTTACTCAGGTCCAGCTCTCTCAGGGAGTTTGATGATTGTAAAACTGAAGCAACAGGTTTACAGCACTGATCAGTGAGTTTGCAGTCAACCAATCTAAAGAGGATAATGAGAAATAATTCATTACAAACACAATGTATAGTTAGAAATTGATGATTGAGAGCATTTGATGTATTGTCTCATATTTCTGATAAGAAGGTGTCTGCATAGAACATGAATGTGAAGGTTACATCACAATATTGCATGATAGAAATTATAACTTTGCGTGGAGTAACTGATGATTTATTAATCATCACATGATCATCATGTTCTCATCCTATTTTTGCACTCATGAATTAGAGTACAGGTAGAACAATCCTTAAAGTATATGCTGTACATACAAAAACACATGAAATAATATATTAAAATCTGAATCAATGTGAAACACAAACCTCAGTATGTTGAATTGACAGTTTGGATTCTTCAGTCCAGCACATAGGTGCTCTACTCTTGAACCCTGCAGGTCATTGTTACTCAGGTCCAGCTCTCGCGGGGAGGAGTCTGATGATTGTAGAGCTGAAGCCAAAATCTCATAGCACTGATCAGTGAGATTACAGCTGGACAATCTAAACAGTGTAATTAAAAAAAAAAAATCATTACATATATACTGTATAAATAGAAATTGATGGCTGAGAGCATTGTCAAAGATGTTATGAATGTAAAGATTTGTGAATTTGAGTTCTGTCATGACCTGACTTGCTATTGCCAATACATCCACAGACATGCTGCTACACATATATAATAGAATTACACAAATCCTTTAATAATAGCCACATTATCATACTGTTGTATTCATGTCTTTTAAAGGTCACATACTGTAAACTTTCATTTTTATAAGGTATAATTACCAAAAAACATCATTATATTTTTACAGTTCCTTTCTTTGGAGATCTGCAAAGAAGGTTGATTTTAGCCTGTCTAATTAATATTCATGAGCCTCTCTTCTGATTGGCCTGTTGTTTTCTGAGTGACGTCACTGCGCTAGTTGGAGGCAGCAAAATAAAGGGGAAACTAGAGACAGCTACCTAAGGAGCTTAAAATATCGTCTTGTTGTGATGTTGGGTGCCAGAATTTATGTAATACATCCTCAAATTAGAAATTTGATCACATATTTGCTGCCACTGCCAGACAAACAAACTGATGACAGCTATGGTTAAAAGCGATAAAATTAGTGGACTGGACTAAAACGTTCATCAGAAATACTCATGTTTGCAGCATGCACTTATTGAAAAGGTTCAATAAAGTATTGTCTTATGTTTTGGATGAGTCTACAGATTTCTAGCCATGTTTCTTGCATCTCACGATGTCGTGTATGGAAAAAATGTCTGTGCATGTGTGTAAAGCAACAAACTGACATTATATATATTATTATTTATGATTGGATATCCATTGTTGTGATTTATTGTGGCTGGAACAATAATGTAGCTATAAAAATAGTTGCCTGCTGAAATTGAAAAGTACATACATCTTCAACATGTGCTAGATAGACACGATGAGTTTGACTTTACTATACACTTTAGATGTGATCCACCTCCTAGTAAAAATCCTGCCAGATCATCCATCCCTTGAGTGAGAGGGTAAGGTTTAGACAATTTTGACATGTTTCAGTGCTGTTATTGCTCAATGCTCAGCAATAGCATGGAGGTGATGTTGTCTCGGTGTTTGACAGAAGGAGAGTGGGTTGGTGGGCGGTTCTGACTGAAGTTAGGTGACTGTGGAGATCTGACATCAACTTTTTACGGAAATCACAACAGTTCATGAAAAATCACAGCTACTTTAAGCAGGATGTGTGCATTTTACTGTGGACTGACTGTTTTGAAATGTATATGTAAGTTAAATAGTTCCTAGACCTCAGTTATCTTTTATTAAAATCTGAATCAGTGTGAAAGCCAAACCTCAGTTTGTTGAGTTGACAGTTTGGACTCTTCAGTCCAGCAGAGAGCAGCTTCACTCCTGAATCCTGCAGATGACTTTTACTCAGGTCCAGCTCTCTCAGGGAGTTTGATGATTGTAAAACTGAAGCTACGATTTCACAGTGTTGATCAGTGAGATCACAGCCTGTCAATCTGAAAACAGAGAGTATGTGCTGATGAACAGGTGTATCCATGAGATCGCAAGACTGTATAATTTTACCTAACCGTATGTCAATGCATGTTATATGATTATACTATTTCAGATAACATCATCAGACAGTGCAAATGTGCCCTTGTTTTGGCTCTCTATGGAGTTACACAAGCTGGGTGTTTACTTAAATTAATATTTTAAATGAAGACATTGGATGGATTTTTTTTTCACTGAAGTGAAGTTCACTGAAATTCAGAATTTCAGCTGAAATATATATTTAGAGAATAATAAGCCAAGGCTGAAAAAAAAAAAAAAAAGCTTAAAGAACAAATGAGCTGACTTGGCCAAGATACACCATATGCCCAAAAACACTGATATTTTAACTTCAAAGTCTGCATAAACCAGAAATAGTAATTGTCTTCCCTATTGTTACGCAGCTGAGTGAAACAGCTTCTTAAATAAGAAAAATGTGGGACTTGGTTTTTTCCTTTGAAAACTGATTTGATTTCTGGATCATTGTTATTTACTGATTAATGTGAACGTTTTATGAGTGACAGGTTGCTGGAGAGGAAGGACTGAAACTTGTCTGGCTATTGGACAACCTTATTGTCAGATTTCAGAATATTAAATAAATCAGTTCATAAACAAGATACAGTAGCTACTTTAAACTGTAAAAAGGAAACCACGGAGTATTGCTGAAAAAACGGACAATAGTCTAATCCTCATAAAGCAGGTAGATAAAACAAAAATAAGCATCTCTGCATTTTTGTCAGCAAACTGATTGTTTCATCTTCCTGACAAAACATAGCAGCCAAATGTTTATATTGGACATTTATCTGCATAAATGATATGCCAAAAACATTCTGCTCCCCAATCTGAAATAAATGCTTATTAAAAAAAAAATCATTTATTTATTCACATTAACAGCTGCCTAACAATAGTATTAGTTTTACCCGTAGATTGGTTTACAAAGTGTACATATTTTATAAAAAACTTTTTTTTTTTAATAATTTATAAAATATATTTATTGTATTAATTAGGTAAAGAATAAAAAACATCACTTAACTGCAATAACTTACATTGTATGCTTGTAAACAAACCCAGAAGATCATATCCTCCACCATCAATTTTTGTCAAATATAACTACTGCATGTTTGTATTTTCACACTTACAGAGCTTTTCTGCAGTTCCTCAGAGCAGGTAACAGTCTCTGTCTCCCATCTTTTGATTTAGTGGTGAATTTTTTAAGCTCAAACTCATCCAGCACCTCCTCTGACATCAGGATTATGTTTGCCAAAGTTGAACATTGTGCAAGAGAAAGACTTTTACTTGTATTTCCAGAATTTAAAAATGCCTGCATTTCTTCAACAACTGAGTTATCCTTCATCTCAATCAAGCAATGTGACAGATTTATCCATCTGTCAGGACTGACGTTATTTTTCTGACCTCGTTTGAGGTTTTGGGTTATTTTTTTGATGTTCTCTGGGTTGTTCTCTGTGTGTATCAGTACTTCCTGTAAGAGTCTCTGATTGGACTCCAGTGAGACGCCATGAAGAAACCGAAGGAAGAGATCCAGGTGTCCAGTTTTACTCTTTAAGGCTTTATTCATTGCTCCTTTCAGAAACACATCCAGAGAAACACTCTGAGTTCTGGACTTTCCTGTCAGGAACATCTTCAGAACCTCACTGTTCTTGTTTAAATAGCAGAAAAACACAAACAGTGCTGCAAAAAACTCCTGAAAGCTCAGATGTACAAAGCTGTAAACCTTCCTCTGATAAATCACAGATTCCTCTCTAAAGATCTCAGTGCAGATCCCAGAATACACTGAGGCGTCAGTGACGTCTATGCCGCTCTCTCTCAGGTCCTCCTCATAAAACATCACATTGCCCTTCGTCAGCTGATTGAAAGCCAGTTCAGCAAGTTTCACAATCACTTCTCTGTTGGACTGCAGGAGTTTCTCTGGATGTCTCTCTTCATACTTCTGGTTCCTCATCTTTGTTTGAATGAGCAGGAAGTAGATGTACATTTCAGTCAGAGTTTGAGGGATTTCTGCACTGAGATCTTGTTTCAGGATGTTTTGAAGCACAGTGGATGAGATCCAGCAGAAGACGGGTATGTGACACATGATGTGGAGGCTTCTTGCTCTTCTGATGTGTGAGATGATTCTGCTGGCTTGATGCTCGTCACTGATTCTCTTCCTGAAATATTCCTCCTTCTGAGGGTCATTGAATCCCTGAATCTCTGTCACACGGTTGATGTAGTTGGAGGGGATCTGATTGGCTGCTGCTGGTCTGGTGGTGATCCAGATGAGAGCAGAGGGAAGCAGATCTCCTCTCAGGAGGTTTGACATCAACACACCCACTGATGAAATCTCAGTCACATCAGAAACTTTCTGACTGTCTGAAAACATCAGTGTAATTCTGCTTTCATCCAGACCATCAAAGATGAACACAACTTTACATTCATCATAAATCTTTGAGTCCAGATACTGAAGTTCAGGATGAAAGTCAAGCAGAAGTCTGTGAAGACTGTACTGATGATCTTTAATCAAGTTCATCTCTCTAAATGTAAGCACAAACATGAAATCTACATCCTGATTGGCTTTTCCCTCGGCCCAGTCCAGAATGAACTTCTGCACAGAGACGGTTTTTCCAATTCCAGCGATGCCTTTAGTAAGAACAGTCTTTATTGTGTCTTTCTTCTCTCTTCTCTTCTCCTCATCTCCTGGTTCAGGTAAAGGATTAAAGATGTCATTGCAGTTGATTGGAGTGTCTTGGAGTGTCCTGTAACTTTTCTCCATCTGTAGCACTTCATGTTCTTTATTCACTCCTTCACTCTCTCCCTCTATGATGTACAGCTGTGTGTAAATCCTGTTCAGGAGGGTTTGATTCTCTTGTAGTTTGACTCCCTCAAATAAGCTCTCATACTTGTTCTTCATGCTGGTTTTGTGCTGGTCTTTGACTCTCTGTAGATCATCATGCTCTGGTTGATGAGAATCGAGCTGCAGATCTGCTTCTGTGTCATGATGACTGATGTGGTTATGACTGTAGGAGGATGTGGAGGTCTGACAGGATATGTATCCGATCTGGTCAGCTCTACCAGCACTGAAAATACATTTAGAAGAACAGACACTCAAAAACAACCAGAAAATACCTTTATCAATATGGATAAAATATTTAAATGCATCCAAAATTAAATGAACTTATTTAAAACCCCTTATCACAAGTGTAACACAAATTGAACATTTGAATACTGTACACATGGTAAAACAATATGTTTTAAATGGTAAAGAGAACAAGGCTCCTCATTTACATTGCATGGCATCAATTAACCTTCTGCTACACACACTGAGGACCGACAGAACCACTTATTTGAAATTGAATGTCCTGCTATTAAGACCCGGTCTCTGATGAATATCAATACCTTGCTCAGTGTATAAAATGCAAAACTTGCAGGTGATGTTTGTAACTTTTTTTCTGGAGTATGGTAATTTATTATTATTTTTTTTTTATTTTTAGTGGTGGGCCGTTATCGGCGTTAACATGCTGCATTAACGGGAGACTCTTATAAAAAAAATATCGCTGTTAATCTATTCTCAAAGTTGTGTTGAGGGTTGGGTCTATATTAGGCAAGCTATGATGACTTTCACATTGATATTTTAGCGCGGATGTATACCTAACCTAATTGCACTGTAGGGGGCGAGAACGAGTCTTCGAACCTGTGTGTATGCCTACAGGGCTTAGGCGCCGCGTTGCATTCTGGGACGTGGCAGCCATGTTGATGGCCTTGCGAATGTAAACATAACGAGAAGAAGCAGAGCTGGGAGAAAGAAAAAAGATGTTAAAATCGCGGAAAGGTTGTGGTATTTATAAGGATACGCTAAATAGGAATGCCAGAGACCGGTAATGTGGACAAAACCGGCACTATTAACGGTTTGGATCCATATGAAAAGAGTGGAGTACTGACGACGACTTGCTGCCGCACTTTTGCATTACAGATATCTTCGGCTATCTTGTTTTGCGAGCGCCTACACTTCAGAATAGTTCCGAAGCTACAAGTCATTGGAGTCTCATGTACAGTTCACAAATGGATAGGTTCAGGAGCTGCAGATCATAGATCCGGCAAACAGTATACAGTAATCCGGACAAAGGTAAGCTGCGCTCTACCTAGCTGCTAGTTTAGTAATTGTTAGTGCTAACAACCATTCACACATGGATTTTTAACTATGTGTTTCAAAAGTGTAGTTAGTAGCTGTAAACCTTCCTGTTTTTTTCCGGGGTTCTCACGTATTTGAGCTCTTGTCCCGCTGTCTTCCCGTTTTAGTATTTTCCTGTAAAATATCCCGTTAGCCCTTCAATCGGACCTGTCAAGTCTCTGTGTTGTTGTCCTGTTGCTACTCCTTGCCCTTCCAGCGAACAGATGTTTTCAGAGCATCGTTTTGCTTACTTGAAAGCAACCTTAGCATGATGTTGGTCTTTTTAAGATAGCGTGGTTGTTGTGAGAGCACGATTTCATGCCAATCTGTAAGCAAAGTCACGTTAGACCTTGCTTCACAAATCGCTTAACATTAGTTAATGCAGCAGTTTTGTAGTACAATTTTTTGCTGTCAGCAGAGGGATAGCAACAAAAAGATGAATGTTGAAACTTCCCGTATTTTGGATGAGTATCCCGGGAAATTTCCCTTATTTTCAATGTTCAATGTTGACTTAAGCTATATAAATTAATATTCAGATGTTATGGTCTCCGTAGTCGTGTCTCCAAGCAGGAAAGCGGTGTAAAGTTAATCCATTCTCATTTTATTTTCCCCATGGCGATTATATGTTGCGCTGTTACACCCCACGATACAGCAACGGTTTACCATGGTTGAAATAGATTTTTAATTAATCAAATTAAAACACACGGATGAGAGGGAGTACGTCTAAACACTGCGCAGTAGTCCGAGTAGCAGTAAAGGAGGCCATCAACATGGCGGCCACGCCAAGTAATGACGTCACGACGCCCAAGCCCTAGAAATTACCACATCAAACATGACGTGCTAACATGGATGCAGCTGAAGCCGCCGGGTTTGCTTTAGGGATTTTTTTTTTTTAAGAAGCTTCCCAATGGAAACCATTTTGGAAACAGGAAACAGCCCCTGGTCTAATGCACCATCTGGCTTTAGAAACCCGTTCTAAAAGACTTACTATTAGTCATTATTTTATTTGGGTGGCACACATATTCTGAATGCCTTTGGCAGAATTCAAATGAGCCATATTAATCAATATTAATTCCAAGATTACAGTGAGATTAATCTAGATTAAAAAAATTAATCTTTTCCCACCTCTAATTTTTTTATTGACAAGTGTTAGATGTTAAAGTGATTATAACTTACATTCACTCATTAATCACTTCAGTAGTGAATTACAAATAAACACATGTAAACCCTTATATGTTAAACTCTAAATCTCTGATTTATCTTCTGTTAGGTAAAACATAGAGGCTCATCTTATTATTTATACACATTAATGTTATCTGAGCGCTCAGGTTAAATCCCGATAGAGAAAATCGGTAACACTTTATTTTAAGGTGTCCTTGTTACTCGTTAAATGTTCTTACTCCCATAATTATAATAAAGTATTTCATATTTACATGCAACTAACCCTAAGCCAAACACTCATCCTCAACCATATCCATATAGTACATGCAGTTAATTAACATTACTCAGTACTTAAATGTGTAATTACACTGAAACAAGGACAAAATAAAGTGTAACCAGAAAAGCAAATAAAGCACAAAAAGAAAACATTTTACTTTTTTTAAGTTTATTTATATTATTTTGTTTTTATTCTGATGCACTTATTGTTAAAAATGAACATTAGTTGATGAATATTTATGAAAATAAATAATTTTTCTTTAATTTTTTTGCACACTCTGCTCTTTTTTTGCACACTCTTGGTGTTAAATGTCCAACCTTATGTGATTATACTCAGACAGGACTAAAACATGTTACACATGATACTCACACAGGGTCAGAGGTCACAGCAGGTTCATCACTGAGATAAGGAGACTGACCAATGGATTTGTTTCTCTTCACAGACACAGAGCTGGATACTGGAGATGTGGCTCTCTTTTTATTCCTGTTGATGATACTGAGAAAAAGACAGACATATTTCAGATTACTTCTCTGTAGTTTATCTGTCTTCTCAAATTAAATTAACATTTGTCAAAACTAGAATATGCATAACATATAGTTGTAAAGACAAAACAAATGTCATAGACACAATATCGAGTTAATAAAATACACACTTCAACCTTTATAAACCTGTTAAATTAATGAACCAGATATTAAGATTATTGTCATTCTTTATCTTTTTCTTAACCATCTTTTTCTTTACTGTAGTACACTTTGAAAGTGAAATTTACAGCACACGTAAGGGTTTGATAAATATAATCATATGTGAGAAGATAATTGTGTTGTTTGTGGAAAGCTGAACAATAAGCATTCAAAAACTGAATGGATCCACAAAAAAGGCTAGATATTGTTCTGTTTGACCTTAAAGTTGGTGAGCTATATTTCCAGTAGAAAAGAGCAGTTTGTTTTGAGTGCCATAAAGATAATGACAGCTGCTCAGACTTTTAGACAGATGAAGGTTTACAATAATGTTTTTGAGTTTTAGATGCTATTCTCATCAGACTCTTCTAAAGATCTTCATGATATGTGCATTATGTGAATGCTGCTCACAAATCCTTAAAGGACAGTTCACCTCCATTAATAGTCCTTTGACCTTTTTAGATGTGTAAAGTCTTGTTTGAGTGGACTTTCAATGGAGGGACAGAAAATGTTTAGGTTTCTTTAAAAATATCTTCATACTGTATGTGTTTTGAAGATCAGGTCTTGGGTTTGGAACAACATGAGGGTGAGTAAATGATGACAAAAATGTATTTGTTGAGTGAACTGCTGGAGTTCAAAGATAATTATATTTGTTCAATGCTAAAAAAAAAAAAAAAATATTGTGGATGTTTTAGGTTGCTCAAAGTAAGAAAGGTAGGTTTTTTAAGATTCTTAATACTCATAGTGATAAGATAGTTGAGGAACTAGATGGTACTCACCCAGGGTCAGAAATCACAGCAGCTCCATCACTGAGATAAGGAGGCAGAGGCATGGACCTGTTACTCTTCATAGACACACAGCTGAATCCTGAAGACCCTGCTCTCTGAGCATCAACGTCACTGAGATAAGGAGGCAGAGGCATGGATCTGTTACTCTTCATAGACACACAGCTGAATCCTGAAGACCCTGCTCTCTGAGCATCAACGTCACTGAGATAAGGAGGCAGAGGCATGGATCTGTTACTCTTCATAGACACACAGCTGAATCCTGAAGACCCTGCTCTCTGAGCATCAACGTCACTGAGATCAGGAGGCAGAGGCATGGATCTGTTACTCTTCATAGACACACAGCTGAATCCTGGAGACCCTGCTCTCTGAGCATCAACGTCACTGAGATCAGGAGGCAGAGGCATGGATCTGTTACTCTTCATAGACACACAGCTGAATCCTGGAGATGCTGCTCTCTGAGTGTCAACAGAGGCCTCCTGCTCTTTCTCCTCATAGAGACTCATTTCACAGACAGGTTTCTCCTCATTTATCTCATGCACACAAATTCTGCAGGCTTCTCTGCTTCTTTTCCTGCTAGATGAGACTTGATTCCATGCCTGTATGTGGAGTCAGATAACATCAAATGAATCTGGATACACTAAAGTAAGTTAAAATAAAATGTCTTTGGTTTTACTTATTAACATTTATCTAAAGATTTTCAGGATTATAGGAATTTATTTTTTTCCAGCTCACATTACAACTCTGCAGTCTCTTCATAATAAATACAAATTTAAAAATTATAAACATTACTGTAACAACATGCTCAATTTACAGTTGTGGTCAAACATTTATATAGACTAAATAGCACAGAACATAGAAGTTTGCATAGAGGAAAAATTGCTAAACGTAAATAACTTTAACAAAATAAACTACTATATCAAATAGATAAAATAAGTAAATTATAGGAAAAAAATAACTCCATACATTTAACATTTCAGCCATTTTATGAGTGAGAGTTCGCATCTTGAAAAATCTTGAGAGTAACAACAAAATTTACATATCAGATGTACCCAGAGGTGCCCCCTAAACTGTCACCCCCGTCTTTTAAATAGGCACTAAAGTGCACTATTGGAATATAAACTTGGTTTAAGGTTGGTCCTTTTTAAAGAATAAAATAGCAAATTTTGGCAAAAGTTTTTTTTTTTTTTTTTTTTAAATGAAAGTATCAACAAGTTATAGAACTTTAAATGTACTGTAAATAAAATGTGCTATATTAATTTTATTTTATTTATTATAAATATTTTACATAACAGGTTTTACTCTAAAATTGGTATAAAATTAAAGCCTTGTGTCTAAATAAGTTGTAACAAATTTGAAGTTAATATGAAAATAAATTATGTTCCTGTGAGATTTTATTTAGGGTGTCATACCACACACAGCCACTGGGAGTCATCAAAACTATTTTGAATTTTGCTTAATTAATTTTTCTGTAGATTTTCTGTGAATTCTACTTCTATCTCAAAATATTTACTTCTATCCTGAGACTCAGACCTTTCCAATGATATGTTTGTTGCCAAGATTATAAAAAGTTTTGGTTCCAGAAGAACGCAATGCATTATGCTTTATGACACTTGACCCAGCCCACTAAGGGGGAGGTGACCACCATTAGATTTTAAAGTACCATTTCCACAGTAAAGCAATATCCAATTTCAAAATGGTTTTCACAGGTTGAATCTTGGGCTTCTAAGCTTTCAAATTATATATGTTGATTACTAAAAAAATTTATAGAGAAAAATACAACAACAAAAAAAGAGTGCCAAGCATCCCACAGGTCAGACAGTGACAGTTATGGGGTTAAGATAACCAGAAGCCCCTGGGCTACAGCATTACAGCCCCCCTTACCCCAATAATAAAATAATAATAATAATAATAATAATAATAATAATAATAATAGTAATAAAACAAACTTTTTTTTTTTTTTTTGCTTCCTAATGATTTGTAAACCTATGTTGAATTTATGTATTAAATTAAAATTAAAATTAAATTTATGCATTTAGCAGACACTTTTATCCAAAGCAACTTACAGTGCATTCAGGCTATCAATTTTTACCTATGATGTGTTCCGGGGAATCAAACCCCCAACTTTGCGCTTGATATAGCAATGCTCTACCAATTGAGCTACAGGAATACTATATATATTGTGACACTTTTCCCGAGCTGTCATCAGCGTTGCCTTGGAAACTGAGAAGACACACCTGCACCTGCTCGTCACGGGCAGAGTGGCCTCACCTTCGCCCCATCAAGCTCTGGCTTCATAAACCCAGCAAACGAACACGGAGGTGAGAGATGTCACCACAAGACTTGGCTAACCTATTCAATTTTTTCTACAAAAAGCAGTGTGTGAAAGCACAGGGAGAGCACGGACCCACACAGCACAGCGCACCAATCGAAGAGGAAGCCGAGCACCGAGCATCAATCCGCCTTTGGCCAACCTTCTTTCCCCCACCAATTCACTAATAAAATCCACCCTTCGGGGAACTTGCCTGCATCCTCGCGTCATGTTCTTCACCCCGCCACACTGGTGGAGAATGCGGGTAGGACAGTGAAGAAGTCACCAACGACCCCTCCACACGACTTTTGTTTTTCTCTCCTATCCATTTTGGCTCACATACCTTCTCTGTTTTCCCCAGGTGGCGCTCCTCCCCCAAGAATGGAAGAACTGCTGAAACACCTCACCGAGGTGAGCATCCACCAGCAGCAAATAATGGAACACATGGCCTCCCGGCAAGGGTAAACCGAACGTGAGCTTGCCGCACTCCGTCTGGCCACTGGCCTGCGAACTCCGCTACCTGACCCCCGTGTCCAGGCAACGCAGTTGCTGCCCAAAATGACGGTGCACGATGACGTAACAATGTATCTCCAGATGCTCGAAAATGTGGACAAATCTTATTTTGACCCATATTTTGGGAAAATGCTTAGAAATTTTTCAAAAACTCAACGGTACACTGTGGGCAGATTCACTACCCCTTCGGTATGTTCGTGGATGAAAACATCCACTAAATTAAACTGTTGTAAAAATGTATCAGATAAATATTTTGTAAAAATGTTTTGCATAAATCTATTAATAAGTCCTGATCAAAACTACCAAATGTTTAAAACAATTCCAAGATTTTAACTCTTTAATTACCAAGTTCATAAATAATGTCACTGATTTGGGAAAAAAACACACAAAATTACATATTTTCAATATAAAAAGTGATTGTGGACTGGATATTTTTTTTACCTTTTATCACAGTCTTGGGCATGTCAAAGATTAGTCACAAGATTGGCTTTGATGCATTGTTAGTTTTTGTGCAGCATTAGATTTTAATTTTTTCTCCCTCATTTGTTGTTGATGGCTGTTTTTGCCCCATTGACTTCCATTATAAAGGCATTTTTTGATTGCAAAGCCATGCCACCATATAATCATGCATTCTTGATTTTTTTGTGGTTTTCCCTTTTGGGAAGAGGTAAAAAAAAATATTTTTACAGTTGATCACTAGGTGACCATTAACCCTTTAGATAGGCCTGTGCAAAAAAGGCTTAGTTTCTGGCTTGTATATAGATTTATATGGAGTATAATAGCAAATTATAGTGTGTGTGTGTGTGTGTGTGTGTGTGTGTGTGTGTGTGTGTGTGTGTGTGGGAGAGAGAGAGAGAGAGAGAGAGAGAGAGAGAGAGAGAGAGAGAAAGAGAGGGTGTGAGAGAGACCTTTGTGCACTTACCTTGATGTACACTATCTGAAAAAATCCAAATATGCACCTCATGCTCTCAGAACTACATGGAGTAAACAATAAAAAAAGAAGTGTGTTTATGCACCTGCTACCTTTTGATGGTGAAAAGTACAGATGGCCTATATGTGAACTGCTCGTATTTTCTTGATGGTAAAGCCAGTTTAAAACCTTAAAATCCTGTAAAAAAAAAATCTACTTTGCATCAAATTTATGAACATAATCTATTATGAACCAAAATGCAATACCAAATTCAAATAAGCTGCAGCTCGCTGGAGGGGTCAAGCTACATAATCATTTCTAAAACTTTGGTACAAGTCAAGCCCTTTCTCGTGTTGCTTGCTGCTCTTCTCACCATTAAATGACCAGCATGATGCCATGCAAGTGTTTAAATCCATGTACTTTGCTTTTGTTTAGTCTATTCCCTTGTTAAGTCTGACGTCACGTAGCAGCGCTTCGTGTTCCAACGCTCTATCAGTTACCACGAGAAAACAACAAAAGGTGCTAATATAAACTCACAATGTGATAGAATACTAGCGAAAAAGTTATAATCTTAACCTTTAACTTCATACCAAAGTCCCAGATAGCCAGACAGTGAAAATATAAATATAAAAAAATATATTAAAAATTATTTGTGTTTGGGATGCTGTGAGCACGGAGACCTGCAGAGTTTAGCTCCAACCCTAATTAAACATACCTGAAAAAGGAAATCAGTGTTTTCGCTATTACTAGATAGATACAGGCAGGTGAGTTTTTATGAGGGCTGAAGCTAAACTCTGCAGGATAGTGGCCCTCCAGGACCAGAGTTGCCCATCCCTGAGGTAGTGTATATCCTAAGTTTGAAAGCGTTTATCTTAAATTATCAATATGAATAAACAGTGCTCATAAACGGCTGCTGAGGTCATATTCTCAAGTGAAGCGAGTTGAAGCCTGGACCCGGAAACAGCGCTTCTTACGTCATCACTTAACAACTGAATACTTTCACCCCTTGTCAAAAAATCCTATTGGAATTTCACTTTGTCCTATTGGATCCTACTGGATTCTTAAAATCCTATTGGACATTCTGATTGATTTTAATGGAATTTCACTTTGTTCTATTGGATCCTACTGGATTCTTAAAATCCTATTGGACATTCTGATTGATTTTAATGGAATTTCACTTTGTCCTATTGGATCCTACTGGATTCTTAAAATCCTATTGGACATTCTGATTGATTTTAATGGAATTTCACTTTGTCCTATTGGATCTTACTGGATTCTTAGAATCCTACTGGACATTCTGATTCATTTTAATGGAATTTCACTTTGTCCTGTAGGATTTTATTTGATGTTTAGAATCTTATTGGATATTGTGTTTAATTTAATGGGATTTAATTTTTTCATGTGATCTTCTATTGATTTGTATTGGACATTGTGATTTTCAAATGGAAATTCACTTTGTCCTGTAGGATCTTCTTTGATTCTGTTAATTACTTTTTAAGAGTAACTTAACTTTTTTAGAGTAGCACTGTGTATGTGTGTGTGTGTGTGTATTTGTAACCCATAAAAATGCAGCCTACATATACACAAATATATATATAAGGTAACAGTAAGGAAAATATTTAATTGATATAATATCCGAATAAGTTAAAATGTATTACATGTGACTAAGAATTCATAAAAACACAAACATCTATAATGGTATTGTCGTGACGCTTCCCCTTTAAGAAATCCGAACGTAGTAGTGCGCGTGACACTGTAGCGTGCATGGTAACGGTCAGGTGAGGAAGCTGAGACATCGAGTGATTAACGTTGTTGAACTTGTTAAAAATGTATTGAAAGACTCTAAAAAGGAAGAAATAATGATACTTATCTGAGCTGCATCCCAAACGAACCATTTTGGGTGAAGTAATTATATCTGTTGCTGAGTTGTTGATCTAGTTACTGTATCTGCTGTTTGCCATTAACTTGCCAGCTCCAGCGCCCTGTCCAGCTCCGCTTCCCTGACCAGCCCCGCTTCCCTGACCAGCTCCAGCGCCCTGACCAGCCCCGCTTCCCTGACCAGCTCCATGACCAGCTCCAGCGCCCTGTCCAGCTCCGCTACCCTGTCCAGCTCCAGCGCCCTGACCACTTCCCTGTCCAGCTCCGCTTCCCTGTCCAGCTCCAGCACCCTGACCACTTCCCTGTCCAGCTCCAGCGCCCTGTCCACTTCCCTGTCCAGCTCCGCTTCCCTGTCCAGCTCCAGCACCCTGACCACTTCCCTGTCCAGCTCCAGCGCCCTGACCACTTCCCTGTCCAGCTCCAGCGCCCTGACCACTTCCCTGTCCAGCTCCGCTTCCCAGTCCAGCTCCAGCGCCCTGACCACTTCCCTGTCCAGCTCCGCTTCCCTGTCCAGCTCCAGCGCCCTGACCACTTCCCTGTCCAGTTCCAGCGCCCTGACCACTTCCCTGTCCAGCTCCAGCGCCCTGACCACTTCCCTGTCCAGCTCCACTTCCCTTTCCAGCTCCATGACCAGCTCCAGCGCCCTGTCCAGCTCTGCTTCCCTGTCCAGCTCCAGCGCCGCTTCCCTGTCCAGCTCCAGCGCCCTGTCCAGCGCCGCTTCCCTGTCCAGCTCCAGCGCCCTGACCACTTCCCTGTCCAGCTCCGCTTCCCTGTCCAGCTCCAGCGCCCTGACCACTTCCCTGTCCAGCTCCGCTTCCCTGTCCAGCTCCAGCGCCCTGACCACTTCCCTGTCCAGCTCCGCTTCCCTGTCCAGCTCCAGCGCCCTGACCACTTCCCTGTCCAGCTCCAGCGCCCTGACCACTTCCCTGTCCAGCTCCAGCGCCCTGACCACTTCCCTGTCCAGCTGCACTTCCCTGTCTAGCTCCATGACCAGCTCCAGCGCCCTGTCCAGCTCCGCTTCCCTGACCAGCCCCGCTTCCCTGACCAGCTCCAGCGCCCTGACCAGCTCCAGCGCCCTGACCAGCCCCGCTTCCCTGACCAGCTCCGCTTCCCTGACCAGCTCCATGACCAGCTCCAGCGCCCTGTCCAGCTCCGCTACCCTGTCCAGCTCCAGCTCCTGGCCACTTCATAATGATGTAGTTGTTTATATTTTTAGCTTCATTGCAAGTGAATGACATTTGGTATAGAAATAAACAATGGTAATTATGCTTTTCCTAAAAATGAGAAAGAAAATACAGGGTATTAAAACCGTATGAACTACAAATAAAGTCAGTATGTGAGGCTAAATAGATGGCTCCGAAAATTCTTCATAAAGAACACAAATAATGGCCTTCTCAGCTGCCATAGTTGCAACTCTTGCGTCATCAGAACAGTGTGTTCAACGCATCACCGTTTCTGTTTAAAAAACCTTGTGCAACGTTTTGTTGGGGCTGAACGCAGCCCAGCTGAATGCTGCGTTCTAGACGTGTCATAAATTAAGCTAGCCTAATTACGAGAGGATTGTGCATTTCTATGGCGACACTATCAACTGCAAAATGAATAGGTGTGCTCAACTTCATGCAGCGCTGCGCAGACCGAGAATTCTTCTTCTTTTCTTAAAATTGTCCAGAACAAAATTTACAACAGTAATGCACAAAAGTATGCAGACCATTTATTCAGTAATCAACAACTGTATACTCCAAAAAAAAAAAATGCATTACAAGCCTTGTATGCTTTTTTATTAATGTTCACCAAACTGGTGCATTAGTCCTAAAGTCTCCTGAAGAAAATGTATGAAATTTGGATTGGATCCTGACCTTATATGTTAAATTTTTCCAAAATAATAAAAATGTACAAGAAAAGTTATCACATTCATTTCAACACATTCGTATCAAAATTCTTTAACTTGAATGTAATACGTTTTCTTTTTCATTACATTTTGCACATCCACCCCAAAAAAAAAAAAATTAAATTGCATACAATTACAATTACAAAAAAATTACAATATACATGGGTAATATATACTCCTTTTCCATTGAGCAAACGAATCGCAGGGATAATCAAGATCCAGATCTCTAACACACTTTAGCCACATGTACCATGAAATAGGGCTGTCAAGATTTTTTTTTTTTTTTATATCACGATTATTGTGACCTTGTGGGGGGAAAAAGATAGTCACTTTTTTTTACTTTGTTTATTGAGTTTTTCTTTTTCACCCAACGAACAAGGATGAATGCAGGACACAAGACTGACTTTCTCCATCATCTTTGAAGCTCCTATGAAATAAGAGAGAAAATACTGCCAAGTTCAACAGTATGATGAATAGTAACACTTTACAATAAGATGTTTTGTTAACATTAACATATTAACTAACACGAATGAACGGTGAACAATACATTACACAATTTATTAATCTTTGTTAAAGTTAATAAATATAGAGTCATTCATGTTAGTTCACAGTACTTTAATGTTTACAAACACAACTTGAGATTTTAATAATGCATAATGCTGAGATTAACATGAACTAAGATTAATAAATTCGGTGGAAATATTGTTCAATATTATGTTATTTATATATGTTAACTAATGTAATTAACTAATGTTAACTAATGAACCTTATTGAAGAATGACTGCATATGAGGCATTAAGTGCATGGCACTGCGATCAACTTAACATTTTACAAGTTTAATGTAGCAATGTGTTTGCTCAGTTTTTCAAGATCAGTTTTAATCAAGTAACTGTTAATAGTTTTGAACAACGAAATAAAGTGTGACTACGCACATGATTACAAATACAAAAACGAGTAACGAAAATGTGGTACTGATTAAATAATCACCCTTTACTTAAATGTATGAACACAGAAAACCGCTGTTAACAGGTCAATATAACATTTCCCAGTCTAGGGCTAGCAAAATAAGGGCAATTTACTCTGATGAACTCGACTCTCCTCAGAGTGGCTGCGTCGTCTTCTTGTGTGACAGGTGTCAGCGTTAATGCACAATACTGCTGCCTGGGAGCTCAACCAGGTTGTGGCGCTGGAGTATTTACATTTGGGGTTATCATAAGAGAACGGTTCATTTTAAATATTGGGGTTGTTGCCAATACCGGTATATTGTCACACACTAAATTAACACTATCAATAATCGTTACTTTGAATATCACGGTTATATCGCGACACCCCTACCATGAAACATTTTAAATAGAGCCTCTTTTACTTTGTTTAAACAGTATATTTTCACAAATACGCCAGGCTTTATTCCGATTTGAAATCCACAATAAGTTTTTGACCTGTAACACCTGTTAAGCTATTCCTATACAAAAACAATGGTTTAAGAATCAACGTTTCTTAGGCACCGTCCACACGTTTCTGTGAAGAGGCACAATTTTTTTTTTTTTTTTATCGGATAGGAATGTCATCCACACAGATCCAGTGTTTTCGGAAGGTGAAACCACAATTTTTTGAAAGCGGATCCCAGAGTTGATAAAGCTGAACACGCCATCTTTCCGGTTTCATGTGGACGTAGCCTTAGAAACATGCTGTCTTTAACATATTGCCTTAGAAGAATCACAAGAGCTTATGGAAGTATTGCTTGCACCCAAACAGTTTTCAGCATTCATGAAATGTTTCTAGAGCACCAAATCGGCATAATATAATGAATTCTGACTGGAGTAATGGCTACAGACTATTCAGCTTTGCCAAGAATAAAGTTTAATACAAAAAGTTTAAATTGGAGTCAAAAAAATAAAACCTAATTGTCCAGTACTCAGGGAGAGGAACTTACAGCACTGATGCCCGAAAGTGGTTATGAGAAAACAGGCAAATGACACCAAACAAACTTTTCAAATCCAGCAATTTTTTTTTTTTTAATTTGAGGTGGTAGAGACAGAAATTCTAAACCACATGAGCAAAAAGGGAAAACATGCCATTTGAATGAAGGAGTGGAAAAGATCTCCAGAAAATATTATGCTAAATTACCATTAACATGTCCCTGACCACAACATTGACCTTGGCCACATCCATGACAATTCCCTCGGCCGCATCCCTGTCCAGCATCGCTGCCATGTCCTGCGCCCTGGCCGCTTCCCTGAGCAGCGCCCTCACCAGCTCCTGCGCCTTGACCAGCTCCTCTTCCATGGCCGCTTCCCTGTCCAGCTCCGCTTCCATGGCCGCTTCCCTGTCCAGCTCCGCTTCCCTGGCTGCTTCCCTGTCCAGCTCTGCTTCCCTGGCTGCTTCCCTGTCCAGCTCCGCTTCCCTGTCCAGCTCGAACGGGTAAGCCTCGCCAGACGGGGTTAAAAGATGTGAGAGTAGCTGAGGGTAGCTTTTTTTTTTTTTTTTTTTTTTTTTTGCAGGATTTGGCGAGAGGACGAGACTCGTAGCGTCGGACGGTTAAGCCTCGCCTACCGTCAAATGGAAAGGTAAGTTGCGTGGCCGAGAGACTGTTACCGACGTCCGAAGGGAGCACACACATCGAACGGGTAAGCCTTGCCGACCGTAGGGTGGAAACGTAAAGCAAGTCTGTCCAGGAGGCTCTCGCCAGCGTCCGAAGGGAGCACACACATCGAACGGGTAAGCCTCGCTGACCATAGAAAAGGAAAAGGTAAGGTTGCCTAACCGGGAGGCTCTTACCTTCGTCCGACAGGAGCTTAAAAAATCCTATTGGAATTTCACTTTGTCCTATTGGATCCTACTGGATTCTTAAAATCCTATTGGACATTCTGATTGATTTTAATGGAATTTCACTTTGTTCTATTGGATCCTACTGGATTCTTAAAATCCTATTGGACATTCTGATTGATTTTAATGGAATTTCACTTTGTCCTATTGGATCCTACTGGATTCTTAAAATCCTATTGGACATTCTGATTGATTTTAATGGAATTTCACTTTGTCCTATTGGATCTTACTGGATTCTTAGAATCCTACTGGACATTCTGATTCATTTTAATGGAATTTCACTTTGTCCTGTAGGATTTTATTTGATGTTTAGAATCTTATTGGATATTGTGTTTAATTTAATGGGATTTAATTTTTTCATGTGATCTTCTATTGATTTGTATTGGACATTGTGATTTTCAAATGGAAATTCACTTTGTCCTGTAGGATCTTCTTTGATTCTGTTAATTACTTTTTAAGAGTAACTTAACTTTTTTAGAGTAGCACTGTGTATGTGTGTGTGTGTGTGTATTTGTAACCCATAAAAATGCAGCCTACATATACACAAATATATATATAAGGTAACAGTAAGGAAAATATTTAATTGATATAATATCCGAATAAGTTAAAATGTATTACATGTGACTAAGAATTCATAAAAACACAAACATCTATAATGGTATTGTCGTGACGCTTCCCCTTTAAGAAATCCGAACGTAGTAGTGCGCGTGACACTGTAGCGTGCATGGTAACGGTCAGGTGAGGAAGCTGAGACATCGAGTGATTAACGTTGTTGAACTTGTTAAAAATGTATTGAAAGACTCTAAAAAGGAAGAAATAATGATACTTATCTGAGCTGCATCCCAAACGAACCATTTTGGGTGAAGTAATTATATCTGTTGCTGAGTTGTTGATCTAGTTACTGTATCTGCTGTTTGCCATTAACTTTAGATAGCAAAAGCTAATTTAACAACTGATATTAATTAAATAATAATGTATGCCATTTATAATAAAATGTAATTGTATAAAACACTGAAGTAGCGAGTACAAAATGCCTGTTCTGCCAACATTTTGAGCGTTTTGAATTGTGCTTTACGGTTTTGTGTACGCTTTATTTGTATTGATGGATTAATGTTCTGTTGTGCAGGTTAGGTTTCCAGTTAAAAAGTTTGACATGATACAGTTCTCCCGTGATATTTGTGTGTACATGAAGACACGCATGACAAGAGAATAGATGGCGTCTTCCGTTATTACTGTCAATCGAAACAATGAGTCCAGAAAAATTTAGCAGATTTACCGGCGTAATATTTAACACTCGCGTTTGTCATTTCTGAAATGGTAAATGTGGATGTTTGGTCGTTTTAGATTAACAAAGATTTTCTTCAAATTGTGAATAGATTTTGTAGAGAAGCTGAGAAAAGTGCTCTCCCCTTAAAGCACAGTACGACTCGAAATTACTGAGCTGGCTTATCTAAAACCAGGAAGTAATCGTGCATGTGTTCATTTGACAGAGCATTAGTGATTGCTTTGGAATATATTTGATACAATATTTTCCAGTTTTTTTTCTCTGTTTTTACATTACACACAAATAGTACTGTATTAAATGAAATGAACAGTTTAAGTTCCCTTTGAGGTGTATTATACTGAGTTACAATATCATATTCTATATATTGTTTGATGTTTTATTGTTCTGTGTTGTGATGTGATTGTATTTGCTATTATTATTATTGTTACAGTAAAGTGTTATTTTTATATTCAACTTCTGGTCTCCTGTATACACTTTATATGTTCCTCCTCACTCTAGATATGTTCCTCCCTTTTTGGGTCTAGAACTGGTTTCACTAGTTCACGCTTACATATAATTAGCTGAGGTATGGTATGCGTATTTGGCGTGCTGTCCGGGGAAGGGCTCCGAGCTCGGGAATTGCCCGAACCTAGAGTACCCCCCAAAAAGGCAAATGTACAAGAGGACAGCCGCCAGTTTAAAGAATGCCCCCCCAAAAAGCAGAGTACTGGCGGGGGCTGATTTGGTTTCTGAGAAGTCATCTCTTTGGCAGGCTGGAAGGGCCTACTTACTCCGGAGGGAGCGACATGGGAGTTGGGAGAGTAGGCCCTACCGGCTGCAGCTAGTGAACTACGTGGTTGTTGGCGCCCGGTCGGTAGGGCTCGGGCCGATGCTCAACTGGAGCTTTTTGGCGTTGGAACGGTGAGCCCTACCGGCCGATGAGGAGGAGCAGCGTGTTTGTGGTGCCCGACCGGGAGGACCCGAGTTGCCTCGACCGGAATAGGTCACGGTGTCGGCGTACGGGCCCTACTGGCTGATAGCCCCTGCTATTCAGTGGGTGAAGGGCCTAACGCTGACCGAGAGGGCCCATGAAGCCTCCGACAGGAGATTGAGACTCAGGATGACGGACGTCTGGGTCCTCTCGGTTTGGCAGATAAAAAGCTTTTGGGCTAGCCGACAAGGAGGACTCTGGCAACATCCGAAGGGAGATCCCGACTCACGGCATCGGATGGATGAGACTCGCTTTCGGCTGGCAAGCATAGGCCCGTCCGGGAGACTCTCGCCAGACGTCTGAAGGGAGCACACGCGACAGACGGGTAAGCCTCGGCGGACGGGGAGGGTTGGAAAGGAAAACCCGACTGGGAGGACTCTCGCAGCATCCGATGGGGCCTCTAACTCAGAACATCGAACGGGTAAGCCTCGCCAGACGGGGTTAAAAGATGTGAGAGTAGCTGAGGGTAGCTTTTTTTTTTTTTTTTTTTTTTTTGCAGGATTTGGCGAGAGGACGAGACTCGTAGCGTCGGACGGTTAAGCCTCGCCTACCGTCAAATGGAAAGGTAAGTTGCGTGGCCGAGAGACTGTTACCGACGTCCGAAGGGAGCACACACATCGAACGGGTAAGCCTTGCCGACCGTAGGGTGGAAACGTAAAGCAAGTCTGTCCAGGAGGCTCTCGCCAGCGTCCGAAGGGAGCACACACATCGAACGGGTAAGCCTCGCTGACCATAGAAAAGGAAAAGGTAAGGTTGCCTAACCGGGAGGCTCTCGCCAGTGTCCGAAGGGAGCACACGCATCGAACGGGTAAGCCTCTCCGGATGGCGGACAGAAAAGGTAACGATAGGTGGCCAGGAGGCTCTTGCCAGCGTCCGGCGGGGACAAAACTGGGTGAGCCTCGCAGGCCGTAGGATGGAAAAGGTAAGTTTGTGTGGTCATTAGGCTGTCGTCAGCGTTTTAAGGGAGTTTGCTACTCCCGGCAAGAGATGGGTTAGCCTTGGCGACCATAGGAAGGAAGGAGAGTTTATTGTGTGTTTGGTGCTTGCAGCATTTGAACAGCTTGCTTGTAGGTTTGAAACCTAAACCACGCGGTAAGGTCGTGGTTGGCTGGCCAGGAGGCTGTCGCCGGCGTCCGATGGGAGCACTCGCATCGGACGGGTAAGCCTCACTGGCCGAGGGTGGAAGAGGTCAGGTTGTCTAGCCGGGAGGCTCGGACCGACGTCCGATAGGAGCTTAGCTCCAGGAATCGAACGGGTAAACCTCTCTGGCTGAAGGACGGAAAAGGTTGTCCGGCTGGGAGGCTCTTACCTTCGTCCGACAGGAGCTTAGCTCCCGGATAGAACGGTTAAGCCTCGCTGGCCAAAGGACGGAAAAGGTAAGGTTGTCTAGCCGGGAAGCTCTCACCTACATTCAATGGGAGCCCTGACTCCGTGCATTGGATGGGTAAACCTCTCCGTACGTAAGACAGAATGGCAAAGCAGGTAGCCGGGGGCTTTCACCTACGTCCGAAGGGAGTGTGAGCTCCTGGCAACGAACGGGTAAGCCTTGCTGGCCGCAGAATGGAAAAGGTGAGGTTGTCTGGCCGGGAGGCTCTCGTCAGCATCCGATGGGAGCTCAAGCTCTTGGCATCGAAGAGAGAAGCCTTGCCGGCCATAGGATTGAAAAAGGTAAGGTTATCTGGTCGGGAGGCTATGGCCAGCATCCGGTGTCTTTTTATTTATCATTTATTTATTTATTTTCTATATTTATTTTTATTTTTATTTATTATATTTATTAAAATTGCGACACCAGATGGGTAGTCTCTCCAGCCATCGGAGGGAAAATTGAGATTGTTTTATCTGCGAAGAGCTCGTTAGTGTTCGGCGAAAGCGTAACTTGCGGTATTGGATGGGTACATCTTGCCATCGGAGGGAAAATTTGTTTGGGCTGCAATGTACTCATTGGTGTTCGATAGGTAAATGTCGTTGTTTTTTTTTTTTTGGTTAATCGGCCTATTTTAATCGGGTAAGCTTCGCTGGTGGTCGGATGGAAAGTCCAAGATTGATTAAGTGGGAAAGCATCTGGCAGGATTGTAATACTTGCGATGTCAAACGAGTAAGCTTTGCTGATAGTTGAATGGAGAAGGCAAAGGTTGGTTCAACCGGGAGCCCTCTTGCAGGGCCTGGCAGGGAGTTCGATACTAAAGATTTATTTGTCTACGAGGGTAGACGCTGTGAGGCTTACTTGAATAATTGTTTAGCAAATCCAATGAGCTGCTTCCGATAATGAGTCCGAAAAATCTTGGTGCAGTCATAGTATCCGAAATTAAGAGTGCAAAAATAAATTGGATTTCCTGTGCCAGTGTACCCCAAATAGGTGCCATGTATCGGCAATGTGGTCATTGTCAGCACGTGAGATCGATGGTACATATCGACGATGTAATCGTGCATGGGTGGAGTAAGAGAAAGATTCTTTATACTTTCTGAGCTTACTATTTACCATTTTGACCATGCAGGTGCACGAAAAGAGCCTATGGAATCACCAATAATCAAAAAAAAAAAAAAATACTTTCGGACGTACTGATACACTGGTATTAAGTATAAGTACTATATTTAAATACTGCTAGGTCATGTAGTCGGCACTACGGTCATCTCGCTTGTCCAGTGAATTTTTTTTTTTTTTTTTTTTTAAACCTACGGGCTCACATCATCCTTTGAGAGCACGGGCGAGCGGGAAATGCAGTGCTGAGATGGGATAACGGAGCAGTTTGATAGCCGATTTAAGGTAGGCCGCCTAATGATTATTATAAAAAAAAAAAAAAAAAACGTTGGTTGGAAAATGGGCCTAATATCGTCTTGGCTATTGTCGATACATGATGCTATCACCGCAAGCTCGGATGCATTGCATGCCTTTAGGCAGAGGTGATGTGTGGTATTTATTTTTTTTTTATTTTTTATTTTTTTATTTTTTATATATATATATATATATTTAGGTGTAGGAAAGGCTCCTGCGGGAGCAGACGCTGCTACAGCAGTGGGGAGAACGGGAAAGGCTCCTGCGGGAGCAGACACTGCTACGGCAGTGTGGAGGTATAGGAAAGGCTCCTGCGGGAGCAGACACTGCGTGGCAGTGAGGAGGTGTAGGAAAGGCTCCTGCGGGAGCAGACACTGCGCGGCAGTGAGGAGGTATAGGAAAAGGCTCCTGCGGGAGCAGATACTGCGCGGCAGTGAGGAGGTGTAGGAAGGCTCCTGCGGGAGCAGACACTGCGCGGCAGTGAGGAGGTATAGGAAAGGCTCCTGCGGGGGCAGGCACTGCTGCGGCAGTGGGGAGAACGGGAAAGGCTCCTGCGGGAGCAGATACTGTTGCGGCAGTGGGGAGATATGGGAAAGGCTCCTGCGGGGGCAGACACTGCAGCGGCAGTGGGCAGATACAGGAAAGGCTCCTGCGGGAGCAGACACTGCAGCGGCGGTGGGGAGATACAGGAAAGGCTCCTGCGGGAGCAGACACTGCAGTGGCGGTGGGGAGGTACAGGAAAGGCTCCTGCAGGAGCAGACACTGCAGCGGCGGTGGGGAGATACAGGAAAGGCTCCTGCGGGAGCAGACACTGCAGTGGCGGTGGGGAGGTACAGGAAAGGCTTCTGCGGGAGCAGACACTGCTGCAGCAGTGAGGAGGTACATAAAAGGCTACTTCGGCTGCTGTAGATGTTGGCTGTGGGAAGAGTAAAAAGTGTTAGTAATATTTGATGGGGCAAGCTAAAAATGGATGGGTAGCCTACTGTGTTATCAGCTTAGCAATTTGTTGCCTGATTTGACAATTCCTCAGGCCTTGTCCACCTTATTATGTTCCTGTTGGAAAAGCATCTTTCCTCTCATTTGGCCTCCGGGCTCTTTAGACGGACTCCCGAGCGGATACGTTTGGAACGCTGTTTTCACGTTGTATTATGGACTGTGGAAACAGAGGCTTTTGGAAACGATTGAGCATGTTTAGTCTTTTTAAGGCGTTGTACCGAAAGACATGATTATAGCAGTAACGTTAACCCCTTACCAGACACCCCCCATTTTTGGCATGGAGGCAGAAATTATATACCCAAAATAAAGATGTTTCTGTTCATGATTCTTTCTGACTAGATCCATGATCAACATTTGTCCATGAGCTAACACTTTGACGTTTACCGTTCAGGAATAGGAATAGTTTTCCTGACATGATGGAAAATTAATCACTGGAATTATGTTTTATCGAAATATTGGTCAAATATAAAAGCCAAAGTCTTTGGACTTCAATTGATGCGTGGTTTATCCAGATCAAGTAAGAGTGTGATGTTTAACGTGCTGTAAAAATGAAACGTAGACTGGGGGCGTTGGCGATGCTTGCAGCAAATGGGTTAACAGCAGTTATGTGCTGTTCGCTTCCAAGTGGTTTCTAAAGAGATTTACTTTCCGTTTTTTTCGTATTACGGTCCTTAAAAGGCGATGGTAATTTTACTCACACTTGCTATCCTGCATCTAAACACGAGGGCAGATGCGTTTTAGATTAATTTTGAGTGATCACGCCAGTGAATGGTAAAATAGGTCCCTAAATGATTTGGTCCTACCAGGAGACTTGCATGGAAATTAAAATTTTAAAATTAAATTAAGCATTTAGCAGGCGCTTTTATCCAGAGACTTAAGTTTTTTTTTTTTTTTTTTTTTTTTTTTTTTTTATAAACGTATGTCTGTATCATTTCGGCGAGGTTTAAACGTGCGCGGTAAGGCGAATGTAACAATAATAATAATAATAATAAATAATAATAAGAATGCATTTTATTTGTAGAAACAAACGCCAAAAGCAATACAACAATTCATTAGAGACAGACAGTCTTGAATAAATGTGACTTAATCAACTTTTTTAAAATCGCCCAACATAGGTGCATATCTGACGTGCAGAAGAAGTACATTCCATAGCTTAGGGGCTTCATATGAAAAGGCTCTTTGCCCCATGGTCTTTAGCTCACATTATGGCTGGTGAAGTGAAAGAGAGTTAGTAGAGCGAAGAGAGCGTGATGGAATATAAGGACTGATGAGTTTCACAAAGATGCTCAGGTGCAGTCCCATGAAGTGCCTAGTATGTTAAGATAGAAATTTTAAAATCAATTCTCACGTTTACGGGAAGCCCGTGTAATTGTGAAAGAACCGGTGTAATGTGTTCGCGAGGAGAAGTACAAGCGTGCGGCAGAATACTGAAGCTTGCTCAACGATTTAGCTGGAAGGCCTGAGAACGAGGCATTACGATAATCTAACCTAATGCCTTTGGCTTCGTGGTTAAAAGTGGCATCATCATCCGACGGAACGGTGTATATGTATTCCAAATCTATGCGGGATCCGCACCCCGGATCAGCGGGTGGCGGTAATGCACCTTTACGTTGGTTTGCCAAAACCGCCATAAAACGCTACTAGAAGAAGACAGAACTACGTCAAGACGTAGTTTAACAAAACTTTAGCCGCAAAACTGCTTTTAGATGCAACACTTTGAATGCGAACTGCCGTAAAAATCCAATGAAGAAAAAGAAGAACCTGTTTTTTAGCGTCTTCGCCTGGAAATGTATTAGTCTGCGCCGCTAGAGGAAGCGGCCTCACACTGCCACTCGGCCGGAACGCCGTGGTGAAAGACTGAGCCGTGGTTGGATTCTTTCTGCTGCAATCCAGCGCTCTACGAGAGCTCGGTCTCGGGCGGCACGATCGTGTATCGAGCAAGACGAGCTCGGAGTTGCACGGTCTATTGGCCACGATGTGTGGCTTGGCGAGGATAGCAGCTGTCGCGATGACGCTTAATGCTGCTCAACGGCCGTGTTTGGCTGGGTAGAAATGATCTCGGGTCCGGCAAAAGCAGCAGGTCTTATAAATCCCCTGTTTAGCGCTCTTCGATGGTACGAAAATTGGGTCTGTGATAAGGTGACTGACGAAGCGAACCAGCATGCTGATAAACCGTCAATGGATAGAGGTAAGTCAGCGATATTTATACTGTGGGATTCATTACTTGATTGTGGTCCACCTGTGATGATTAGGCTAAGTATCTGACGCGCTCCTCCCGAATCTTCATTGATAATTACATTTAGTGTATATTTACATTGGAAGCACAAGTGCTACATATTGTGTGCGTGTGTGTGATCAATCCATTATCAGTCCCTTAGAAATGTTTGCACTAATGCTGTATTGCTGCACAAATCACCTCTTATGTTTTTTACAATGTTACTGAAGGTCATGCAACGTACAATGAACAATGTCTACATCAGGGTGAGTTTAGGCAAACTGCAAGTACTATTTGTTCATAAAACAAATACAATGGAAAAGTTTACCTTTAGAATAAAAAAAAAAAATCCCATATAAACAGTCACCCAACTGGATCCCATTAAAATCCTATAGGAATGATCCTACAGGATATTTATGTCTTGTCCTACAAGACTATTCCTATCAGAATCCTATAGGAACGGTTCCAAAATATGATAGAAAATCCAATTAGAATCCTGTACAGTTTTCTTATTGGAATCCTTTAGGATTTTTTGACAACCATTTAAAGGCAGCAGGTGCATAAATACACTTTTGTTTACTCCATGTAGTTCTGAGAGCTGAGGTGTACATTTTGATTTTCTGAAATACATCAAGGTAAGTGCGCAAAGGTCTCTCTCACACACTCTCTCTCTCTTTCTCACACAAACATACACACACACAATATAATGTTGTTATACTCCATATAGCTTCATATACAAGTCAGAAACTAAGCTTTTATTGCACAGGCCTATCTAAAGGGTTAATGGTCCCACCTACTGTAGTGATCATCTGTAAAAATAACAAATGTTACCTCTTCCCAACAGGGAAAACCACCAACAATCAAGAATCTCACACACACACAAACACTATAATTTGATGTTATACTCCATATAACTCCATATACAAGCCAGAAACTAAGCCTTTTTTTTTTTTTTTTTTTTTGCACAAGCCTATCTAAAGGGTTAATGGTCCCACCTAGTGATCAACTGTAAAAGTAAAAAAAAAATTGTACCTCTTCCCAAAAGGGAAAACCACAAACAATCAAGAATGCATGATTTTATGGTGTCATGGCTTTGCAATCAAAAAATGTCGTTATAATGGAAGTCAATGGGGCAAAAACAGCCAACAACAACAAATGAGGGAGAAAAAAAAATAAATATAATGCTGCACAAACACTAAAAATGCATCAAAGCCAATTTTGCTACTAATCTTTGACATCCTCTAGACTGTTATAAAAAGTAAAAAAAAAAAAAAAAAAAAAAAAAAAAATCCAGCCACAATTAGGACTGATTAACAGATTTATGCAAAAAAAATTACAAAAAAAAATATGAATCTGATAAATTTTTACAGCAGTTTAATTGAGTGGATGTTTTCATCCCGAACATACCGAAAGGGTAGTGAATTTGAACAATCCATAAGGGTTAAATATTTAGACTTAATAGGCTATTTAATTTCAAACTTTTGTATTTATATATATATATATATTTATATATATATATATATATATATATATATATATATATATATATATATATATATATATATAAAACATTTTAATTTGGACCACAACATGCCCTAGGCCCTAGATAGTGTTTGAAAGTGTTTTGATTCTTTATTGTTCGTTCACACTTTACATTAGGGCTTCATTAGTTGACATTGTTAACTCATTAGTTAACAAACTGTCAATGAAAAATTATTCTAAACATTAATTAATCTTAGATAATTCCAGTATTTAATAAAACATTGTTAAAACTGAAAGTTTACGTTTGTTTCTGTTCTGTTGAGTTTATGAATGCAATGGCCAATCAGAGGCTTTCAGATGAGTCATCGCTGAAACACTGCACGCACTCGCTGACTAAATTCTCTGGCGAATTCTCTCATCAGAAACTAAAAAGTACAGATGTGCTATGAATACAAGTAATATATTCATTCATTTAACACTGTATGCAGTATAAGTAATTCTAATGTTATTTTTGGAGAGTGCTTGAACTCTGGCTAGACTAAATGAAAATTTTCTTTGATAATGTAAATGTTATTTTGCCATCTTTCTGTACAATAAAAGTGTTAAATTAGTAACTTTTTTTTAAAAAAATTCACATTAAAAACAAAAACAAAACAAAAATTATATTTTTATGGTATGACACCCATACCTGGTACTTAAGTAAAAAAAATGGGATTTTATGCATAGCTAGTGGGAAGTCGTGGCCTAATGGTTAGAGGGTTGAACTCCCAATCGAAGGGTTGTGAGTTCTAGTCTCGGGCCGGATGGAATTGTGGGTGGGGGAGTGCATGTACAGTTCTCTCTCCACCTTCAATACCACGACTGAGGTGCCCTTGAGCAAGGCATCGAACCCCCAACTGCTCCCCGGACGCCGCAGCATAAATGGCTGCCCACTGCTCCGGGTGTGTGCTCACAGTGTGTGTGTGTGTGTGTTCACTGCTCTGTGTGTGTGCATTTTGGATGGGTTAAATGCAGAGCACAAATTCTGAGTATGGGTCACCATACTTGGCTGAATGTCACTTCACTTCACTTCAGTACATTACACTATTAGGCCACTTTGTCTGCATGGCCTGTTGTAGGTCAATTAACATAATTTACAAAGGCACAACATGTATTTCCTTACACATATTTGAGAATCAAGATATGATTATGATATAGTTACAATGTTTGGGAATATTTTGAGTAAAAAGTAAAACATAAGCCCATATAAATTATACAGTGACATCATGGCTGCTGTGTATCACATGACAAGCAAGAAGACACACACACACACACACACACTCGCGCCCCTCAAAAATAATGAGTGCATGACGTACCTATATGTACCTATACATAAACATTTCTATAAAATCCACGGATTTGTACAGTAAGTTAATGAACCCAAACTGTATGATGTTACAGAAAACTCGTTTTCCGGTTTCATTCACACAACAGGGCGTCGAAGAAAATGTTGCGAGTCCTGAAAAAATTGTGTGTTTATAGAATATTGCTGTCATTTCTGCACTCTCCCACATATACAAATTATTATTAGAAAAATATAATATAATGTATAATTAAAATGATAAATTACATAAAATGTATATAAAATACAACTTACTTGTACGTCTTCAGTGTAGGCCCGTGGGCTTCAGGCCGTTGAATCCTGTGTGTTAATGCACCTCTGCATGTACCTTATGTGACATATTTGTTTAGGCGCAAATGATATCGATATTACAGTTATGAAACGTTATAACGAACTTACCGTAACGTGTGAAGGTATTTTCTGGTTTTGAATCCTGCGAGATGGCGTCTGGTCATCCGATTTGAAAACTTTTACTTTCACTTTGACCTTTTTCTTCTGGTGCTGTTTACATTTACAAGCCAACTGATGAATTACTGCCTCCTACTTGGACTGGAGTATGAAACAGCAAAAGAATAGAAGCAGAACACATTCAGAGAGTGGGAGAGTGAGAGAGCGAGAGAGAATCATGGTAAAGTTCAGCACTCCTTAAAACTGAGATGAAAATAATTAAAATAATTAAAATTTAGTGAAACACATTTAAAGGTATTAATGTATAAATTTGAGAGTGCATTGTTATTGCAATCTTTACCACTGGGGGACACTCAGCTCAGTAAAAAAAAAAAAAAAATGCATTTATTTTGTTCGCAGTAATGCTGAGGATTTATCTGTTTGGCATATGGTTGTTATTTGTTTTGTGTTTGATGACAGAAGGGTTATTTCTTATTTATCATTCTCCAGTGAGGTGAAATTGAAGTAATTTTGAACATTAGATCCTCATTGTGAAACCAAAAATGACAGTATTGGACATTTCTGAATTATAGTTTGTACAGTTATTTTTGTATCATATACTGCTGGTGCTAAATTAATAAACATATACAGGTACATGCATAAATGTAGACACTGTACTCAGTAAAATGCACTATGATCCATTTCCATCTCTAAATGATTTCAAGTCTTATGAGAAGAGCACAGATGATTTCACATATTTCTACGTTCAGATTCTTCACAATTTCTTGTTTTGTGTTCTACTACAAAAGTAAGAAATAAAAATAAAAACAATAAAATTGTAGGTTTGTAACAGCACGATGGTGTAAATAATGGCAGAATGGTCAGTTTTGTGTGAACTAGCCCTTCAGTTGCTGAAATGCTCTTATTTGTGTTTCCCACTAGATAGTGTCACGTTGCTCAGTTATAGAAGTCAGTAATTCAGCCATAAAACCACTGATGAGTGCAGCAGATTTCAACACAAAAGCTTTGGACTGTGCTTCTGCTTCAAGAGTTTTGTAAGCCTCATGAAAATAAATGAGACCTAATCAAATTACCTCCTGAATATACAATGTGGATGCAGATATAAACATCTCTCAGGTAATCTTCTTATAGTGAATTTGTAAATATCCACTTTTCAACTCTGGTTTACCCTCCCTACTAATAGTTTATGATAATGAAGTCATCTTTTATTGCATCTGTGAGTTCACCTGTGCACAAATGTGTTGTTCTGCATGTCTCTCCCCTTCATATAGCAATAAGAGCTGCAGATGTACACGTAGAAGTGTCATTTCCATAAACTCTTCAGCTAAATGATGCTGTTGTTGTGTATCTGAACAGGGAGTTTGACAGAAAGTATGTTACTGTGGCTATTATCTTCCCAAGAGCAGGTTTTGGATCAGAGCTGTGATGTTGTTCATGGCTCTGTGTTTAAGGCTGTAAAATCATTATTATTTGACCCTTGATTTAATCCAGAGACGCAACGTCCCCTGTGTTTGTCTTTGGCTTTACTATGCCCATTGTTTTCCTGAGTTTGTCGGATCAATGCTGATGTTGTTCTACTGAGGATTTCCAAACTGACTGCTTTCATTTGGTGAAATTTCCCTCAGTGCCTCCTTTTAACAGAGGGTGAGCCCCTTCTAAAATGTTAAAAATGAACAATCATTTTTCATCATTTCATTTTCATTTCATTTCATTTTTCATCAATCTTCCCTCCTCAGACAATTTTCAGGTTGTAGTTATCCTTCAAGTCTTCTCCCATTTGTTGGCCACAATCCACAGAGTTTAATTGAAAATTATTCCCATGCCTTGACACTTGAATAACAAGGAGGGCATACGTTTTACCCTAACTGCTATTCAGACACATTTCAATTATCAATTAAGTTTCATTGTAATCATGGACTGAGCCATTCACAAAGCTTGCAGCAGTTACCTGCAGACCTCCATTACTGTCAGCTGAAGATTATAGAGCTTAGCAATAGTACAAGCGGGTAAAATCATGATTTTATTCTATTCATACTATACAGTATGTCATATTGTCAACAGTAACAGACAAAGCTACAGTAAAAACCTGTTCATTGGTCAATGAAGATTGTGCAACATAATGATAAATAAACATTTTTTAAAATGAATATGACATGATGTTACCACTATAACCAGAAGATGGCTGCAGAGGATCACTCATTTGATCATTTTGCCATGTTTTACTTTCTAATATATTAAAGCAATAAGCCCCAAGAAGCCATGGTTTACAGTGAATTTATACCAGCTAAGGGGCGTTGTTAGGTACAACACGAAGCGGAGTGCCCTAAAACACCTTTAGCTGAAATGAATTCACTGTAAACAACAGCTTCACACGGCTTATTGCTTTTATAAAATGGTTATTCCATGTATGTAATTTCACAAAATAAAACAAAGCAAAATGAAATGTAATGATATTAATAAAAACAGTATTCTTCCACTAAATAATTTAGTTCCTCAGAATCAGTTGTTGTTTGCCAAGCAACACACAAACATAAAACAAAGGTGTATGTTTGTGGAGTAATTTACAAAAGCTTCGAAAGCAGCTCAACCAATCAGAGGACTGGAAATATCCATATTATAATACTGATTATATATTACTGCAGTCCTCATTTGAATTGTTTTTCAGTTTCTCTTTGTTATTTTCTGTTCTGCACCCAAGAACATTCCACCCTCTATTCATTTTGGTCACATGACTGTTTGTGACAGTAATGTCGAAGAGTGAGCATTTCGTGATGTGGATTGAAGAGAGAGAGGACTCAAGTGCGAGAGCAATGACAACAGTCTTTAATTAAACAAAGTCAGGCCACAGGTAAATCCAACAAAGGCGTGGGAGAAATGGAAGAAACAGAGAAAGACCCGTAGACTGGGCACAAACAAACTCAGATGATCTCTGTGGCAGGGACGACCAGCAGGCTGGGCAAGGCGGAGGCTTATCAGAGCTCACAGAGGAGCCAGCGGTAGGTGCTCGCAGAGCGGGGAGACCAAGGCGTTACACATCAGGTAAGGTTCCGTGGGTGCAAATGGTGAGCACAGAGTAATTCCTGCAGTGGTTGTGATCTACTAACCAAACCCCGATGAGACAGGACAGGACAGGACAGGACAGGACAGGACTGAGTGTGCAGACGCAATGACCGATGCTGATAGGTGATAATAATGTGACAAAGAGACAAGGAAACGAGAGGGTAGAAGTAGCCATGAAAATGAGGCAGGATGAGAAACAGGTGGAGGGAAATAATCACAATGGGAAGTGTAGACAGCTGTGAAACAGAAACGGAGGGTGAGGGGAAAAGGAGAAGAGTAACCAGCAGAGGGAGACAGAGAGAGAGACAGGATCATGACAAGACCATGACACGGACATGCCGGTTTTGAATTTCAACTGATTGACCCCTTTAATTTACTGAATTAATGACTTACTGGTGTAAAAACTAATTAAAAGGTGAGTAAACAACTAACCTACTTAGATATCAAGACTTAATGTCTTTCACATCCAAACCAGAAATGACTAAAAAACATGAACCATGATTGGTTTTTGTGAGCAGTCAGTTTTATTAAAATAAAGGTACATATCTGTGACAGCTGCAGTGCTTATTGAGGTTTGATGACTAATGGCCCAAAAATAAGCTGGCTATTGAAAAAGCAGTTGAACATTTTTTAAAAAAGCAAAGCTGAACATGCAGCTCATAAAATGCATTAGTGCTGGATTTGTTTCTTACAAACATGCAGCTTTTTTCAATTCATAATATTTTAATTGATGGACTGGAGTGGTGTGGATTACTTGTGGATTATTGTGATGATTTATCGGCTGTTTGGACTCATTCTTATGGCACCCATTTAATGCAGAGGATCCATGTGTGATGATCCAAGTGATGTAATGCTACATTTTTCCAAATCTGTAGAATCTGATGAACTCATTTACATCTTGGATGAAGGCCCGAAGGTGAATAATATTCAGCACATTTTCATTTATGGACAGTTCAGTGAATTTAGTAGTTTACAATAAGAAAATAGTTAATCTTATCTTATTATTTATTTTCTATTCAGAATCTAATGGAGAACAATAAAAAGAATCACCATCCATTTTTCATGAATGATCTAAGTCTTCCATTATTAATTTGCATATAGGACCCAAACATTCTCAGAAAGTCAAGGACGCATCGTAACATGATTATCTCTGTACGGTGCCAGACTAGTTGTTCTATTTTGTAGAAAATTAGCTGGTATCCATAACCCTGATCTGCAGGGGTATATGCTTTTCTTACAACCTTCGAATAGTGGTTGCTAAAGTACCATACAGACAAGTGGGAATAAATCACTGTCAATGTGTTTCCAAGGTGAAAATAAACTCTAACCACAAACGTTGCACTGGATGTGAAACCGTTTCATTCAAGGATGGTGGACACCCACATGGTCAGAATGTCATGGATGGGCCAATTAACAGTAAGAGTGTTTGTCTAAAGCCCCTTTCACACTGCACGTCGGACCCGGCATATTGCCGGAACATTGCCGGGTCGCCTTCTGTGTGAAAGCAAACACGTCCCGGGATTGATTAAAAAAAAAACGTGTTATTTATCCCCGCGAGGAATACGCGGAAGTGAGTGCATATTCCTTTGAAACTATCCACTGCGCATGCGCAAAGCAAGCAGGACGGCACCGTGGGAAATAGTTAGACCTACTACAACAAATAAAGAAAAATTGAGAAAACTTAAATTTGATCCATTATTTCGTTCTGGTTTCCTTGTTTGTTATATTTCCCGTTTCGAGCTGAAAGCAATGAAACAAACGTCAGTTTTTCATATTTGGTTAATACAGAAAAACAGAAAAACTAAATATTGATTCGTTATTTCGTTTTTGGTTTGCCAGATTAAATAGAATAATTGAATGATCGGATGATACACGGACCTGGTAGCTACATGATTAACAGGCAGGGAGTGTTAATCAGGCGGGTGCAGGAGGATAGTGTGTGTGTGGTTGGGCCATGACGAAGATGATGATTTGCCTAAATTAATGAATAATATAATAAGACAACATAATCATTGTCACTGTTATAAAATCTGTCAGATTGTCACCTACTGCACTAGCCACTGCACTAGCCACTCAGCTTAAGTCAAATAACACAGCATAAACTATTTTCATTGTTTTTGTAACTAGGTTAGCAGTTAAAACTTCTTCAGTTGCAACTTCGGCTGACTATTCTAATGTTAACCCTTTAAAACCCATAATGGCCGCACGACCATTCTCTAGAAAAACTTAAATGATGCCATTTGATTATTTTCATTATTACTCACAATGGCTGTGTAAAGGCGCCCTCGACGAGTTACATGTTGGAAGAGAGGTAAGTTATGCTGCATTCCAGGCAGGTTTTTGAGCTCGTAAGTCATGATTTCAAACCACGACTAACGACTTTGTACCATTCCAGGCAAGTCACATCAAACTTCCTGGCCACAAGGAATTTTAGCTAGATTGTTAATTTTATTGCAATGTTACATTGTCCTAAAATCGTTTTTTCAATGTGTACCACTTGCATAAACACTACATCCTATAGGAAATATTATTCATAGGGGCTGTCATTGTTGTTTTGCGTGCTGTGTGACGTCAGAACTCGGAACTCGAAGTACATCAATCTAGTACGAGTTCACGGGTGGGAAGTCACGGGTTTGACTGCCGCTCCAGTGCACTTTCATGGGTTTAAGGTTGGAAAAACTGGAATGCGGCATTAGCTAACGCGTGATATTTGGGGATTAAAACCCGCCTTGCATTTTGAAAGCTGTATATTTTTGTTTAGCTGTATATTCAATGAAGAAGATATTTTCTCATGTTTCTAATTAATTTCGAATATCATTAATATGCAATATTAATGGTGAGTGAATGATATGAATATCATATATACTATTAGGATGTTTTGTGTGAGTAATTTGGTAGTATAGTTTGTTTTTACCTTTTTATGGGAATTATTTCAACAATGAGAGGTAAATGTTGTTTGGTGTCATATCAAATAGGGTTTTGTGCTATTTAAAACAAAGTAGATTATACTTGCAATTGTAAACTAGTTTTTCTGCTGTCTGGTTCATAGAAAAAAACATTTAATTAACATTTCTTTTTAAAATTAGTAGTATTCTACATCCACATTCTATTGGGTTCTAAAGGGTTAACTAGCTTTTATAATAAGGAACACATTGTCCATCTAGAAATCCTCCTCTTCAAGAATACAGGACTATATAACCAAAATGGATCCTTACTAAGTGTACTTTTAACAACTCTTCCAAATAACTGTAATCATCTCTCTCTGTCTGTCCTTATGTATAGTCAAGCCAGGTTGAGTTAGCAGTGGAGGAGCACCTTTGATCACCAGGGAGTCAGTCAAGAGAGAGTGAGTACACTGGTCCACTTGCACTGGTATACTGGTCTATGGCACTTAGTTCTGAGCTTTGTAGGGGTTTTTGGGAATGGAACAGTAGATATGCATATCTACAATCCGCAAGGATGGTGTACTGGTTGGTTGTGTCCAACCGATTGTGGTGGGCCGGTCCGAGCAAAAATGCCAGGGCCCTTTTTTGGTCCCAGTCCAGCCCTGGTCACGATCGTGTGTTGGATCCGCAGGCGGTGAGTAAAACTGCTTAAAATATCTCTGCCTCCTTGTTAGTGAGTCCCCTCCCATGCCGGAGACCCGGGTTCAAGCCCCACACGGAGCGAGTCGTTGCTGCTGCTGCTCTTGTTCAGTTTCAGCCTCGGGATTTGATTCTGGATCATAAATAAACGGCTGAATCTGACTGTAAGCCATGGTTTGTTTTGGATGATGGTTTTTCCCTCACAGTAATGCCACAGCTTCCACATGCTCTCAACGCAAAAGCTTACTGGCGCTCGTGATTCTTTAGCTCCGCCCACACGTCACGCCTCCAGCCGGTCGTGTTTTTCCGGAAAAAATCGGTACAGACTATCTTTCTCTTATGAATATAATAAAACTAAAGACTTTTTGGAGTTATGAAGGATGCAGTACTACTCTATAGGTACTCAAGATTAACAGGATATTGAGTGAAAACGAGCATTTCACCCCCCCTTTAAATTAACTTTTATGTTGGTACAGACGACTCGTGAGGTGAAAACACGCTTACAGAATTTAATTTGTGACTATAGTTAATCAAACATGGCATATGCTAACACATATATGCTGACTGACATATCTTCATAGTCTAAAACTACAAACAAAACTATGCAAGGCTAAGGAAAATACAACTAAATCAGTTTGAGAATGAAATAAATTTTATAGTTTTTTATAGTTTGGATGTTGAATTACTGGTTATCAGGAGAATTAAACCCCCAAAATTGCCAAATCGGTGACAAAAAATGGGATATCGCTTCGATAGACCAATCTACTTTGAGTGTAAACTAAATGAGCCAATGCACATTGGCATGAAATTATTGCATCCAGCTGCCGCTGATCACAGCGTGAGTATAGGAAGGTAGCAGGTGCAATGCATACCAGTGCCCTGTGTGAGCCGCCTACGTCCCTATAAGGTGTAGGCCGGGGCTCGGAACAAGTAGTTCCATTCCCCATTGTCAAAGCACTACCTCACTGGGGGAGACTGGATAACACTAGGAAAATGTACCCTTTCCGCTTGGGACAGGGACGCTGCGGAAGCCCCATCCTTCCCGAAGGAGATCTCGGGAGCAAATACAGTACGGAACCCAGCCTTCCATGGTTCTCAAGGATTCATCATGAAGGCCTGGCGCTGGACGTTCTGCTCCCTCCAGCTGCCTAGGGTGTTGGAGGATCTCAACAGGGTCTACATTACGGACACTCTGGAGCAGTTTAAGCAAGCCGACACTAACCGGGGCCTCTCAGTGCCACTACCCGTTTGAGGTGAAAACACAGGAGGATACTGGCTCTACACAAAGGCTATAGAACCTAGCAAACGTGTTAGAGGTCGCCCAGCATGCAGCTCTACAGATATCTGTCAGCGAGGCACTACGAGCCAGCGCCCAGGAGGATGCAGAACTTCTAGTTGAGTGACAAATAGCTGGTCTGAGGTCCTGAAGCTTTGGTCCATTCTACGTAGCATCTCAATGCTCGGAAGGGCAGAGCAAAGCCAGGGCTGGGTCTTCCTCCTCCAGGGGCAGTGCTTGCAGGTTCACCACTTGGTCTTTGAAGGGTGTAGTGGGAACCTTGGGCACATATCCAGGCCAGGGCCTCAGGATTACCTGGGAGTTAGCCGGCCCAAACTCTAGGCATGAATCGTTGACCGAAAATACAGGCAGGTCCCCTACCCTCTTGATGGAGGCCAGTGCAAGCAGGAGCAGAGTTTTCAATGAAAGAAACTTTAGCTCAATTCAATGCAAAGGCTCGATTGGGCCCTGCTGTAGTGATTTAAGCACTAGAGTCAGATCCCAAGAGGGTATAGAGGGGGGCCGGGAAGGATTTAACCTCCTAGCCCCTCTAAGAAACTTGACGATGAGGTCATGCTTACCCAAAGACTTCCAATTCACAGGGTCGTGGTACGCAGCAATTGCGGCAACCTGGAGTTTGAGGGTGGAGGGAGACCGCATTCGCTCCAGCCCTTGCTGCAAAAAGGAAAGCACGACCACAATCGGGCACCTTCGGGGGTCTCCTCTGCGAGAAGAACACCACTCTAAGAAACAGGTTCCACTTCAAGCCGCAAGCGTGTCTCGTAGACGGTGCTCTTGCCGAAGTGATGGTGTTCACTACCTCTTGGGGTAGGTCACCAAGAACCTCCGCGGGTGCCAAATAGTGCCTCGTCTCTGAGTCAGTAGATCCCTCCTCAGAGGAATCGGCCAAGGAGGGGCTGGCGAGAGGAGCACTAGTTCGGGGAACCAGGTCCGAGTTGGCCAATACTGCGCCAAGGCAGCGGCAACGGGACTCCGCCCCCTAAAGGTAGCGGAGCCTGGTTCGCAGCTCCGAGATGGTCATGTTCCCACAATGAGGACATGACGCATCCACAAAAGCCACCTCAGCATGCTTAACGCCCAGACACGTGAGGCAGCGATCGTGACCATCACGCGGTGCCAGGTAACAGCCACATAAAGAAATGCACGGGTGAAATGACATCCTTATAAGGACGTTCCTCCGTTTTTATAATGAGGCACCAGTGGAGCTCTTTAAGAGGAAATTTGCTCTTGGGAAACACTCTTTTAGTGTTGAGGCGCACAAGTGAAAAGCTTGTATGCATTGCACCTGCTGCCTTCTTATACTCACGCTGTGATCAGCGGCAGCTGGATGCAATAATTGCATGTCAATGTGCATTGGGTCGTTTAGTTTACACTCAAAGTAGATTGGTCTATCGAAGCGATATCCCATTTTGCGTCAGTCACCGATGTGGCGTCGAGAGTGACCAACTGACAGGGAACGAATCTGCACCCACAGAGTCTTATTCACTCAAAAGCAATGATGGTAATCCTAAATATGTAAAGGTGAAATTGGGCAGGAACAGTGTCTTGACACTTTTGATTTAAAGCAGGAAATATCTATCACTTAATTCTGGATGTAAATTATCTAGTGAATTCACTGCAGAACCATGATTACCTTCAAACATATGAACATCCCTGTGATCAAAATCTTAAAGAAATAAATCACTTCCACACTAAAATGCTTTTCTATATCGGTCACTATTCACCATGAAACTGATTCTGGAAGTTTCATTTTTTTAAAGGATATAAAATAATCATAAAAAGCATCATACATAATATGACTGTATTTTAAGTCTTTAAAGGCATATTATACAAATATCAGGAATGAATTGAAATGTAAATACTTTGTAACTGGGAATCTTGACTTCTGGCTTGGCTCACCTAGTCATTAGAAAAGTAGCAATGTCTGATTCATGAACAGATTGTTCTTTTGAGGCAAGTCTATTTAGTGAACCTGTTGATTTGGCTAATAAAATTATTTCCATCAATCTGTTTCAGAATTCATTTTTCATTTTTAAAAGATAGGTAAAGAGTCTTTATTTTCATGGTCCACAGTCATACAGCTTTGAAATTACGTAAGATTTATTACTTATTTTTTTATAAAAAAAAATTGAACTACAATGCACGTTTAATTTAACCTTTAGATATAAATTGACACTTTTTAAACAGTAGATGTAATGAGCTTAATACATGCTGAATAAGCTCCTGCCACCTGGCTGCACTGTTTCACTGTACAGTAAACACTTTGTACAAATGGGAGGCTGCTCAGTGCACTCCATTGCATACACAACTGACTTCTGGAATTGAATTGATGGAATTGTACTGAAGTCCTTTTTTCACTCTGAAATATGCATTATGTACATACATTTTCAAGTCATGTCATACATAATTTAAGAATTATATATATATATATATATATATATATATATATATATATATATATATATATATATATATATATATATATATATATATATATATATTTTTTTTTTTTATTATTATTTTTTTTTAATCGCATTACCATTGCTTATAATTTGGTGTTGCGCAAGTCGGTTTTCAGAGGCAGAATTGTTTATTTTGGTCTTGTCCACTAAAGCTGTGACATTTTTTTTGATTGTAAAGTACCTTCATGAATCCCATGTTTTTCAGTCTATTACAATTATTTATGTTTGCATAGGGCTCCTGTTATATTTTGCTCCATATTAATTTGCTGGCAAATGTGCCATTGTAATCCATGACAGGGAATGTTAAAGAAAAGACAGAGGGAGCCATTCAGTCTATCATCTCTCTTTCTTTCTTCATTAATGAGTGAAGCACCAACAGAAGAGCGCAACAATTCAGCAAACAATGTAGGTAGGTTCAAAACCAAGGATCAGAAGTTGGAATGTCCTTTATTGGAACCTTTCAGTGGGGTAAAAGTAGCTCCTCGGCTAGTTTTTATTCTCTCTCATGAACCAAACCAATAGTATCAAGACCGCTGCTCCCTTCTTAACCTATGAAGCCCAATCTAAGGACCTCTTGCTCCTATTTCACAATTATCATAGTATCAGTCACATCAGCAGCTGCAGGAATCTAATCAAAAGCCGGAGGAATCTAAATTTCAGATTGCATTTGCAGTTTACGCTGCAGATCAAAGGCCAGTGACTGTGGCTCAGCGGTTCGAGAATGTTTTCAAGAAGGATCAGAAGCTGTAGATGTTGCCAAGCCGGGGATTTTCCTTTCTTAACCTGATTAGTCTGGGGAACGTTTTCCAAAGCCGAGCAGAGAGGAAAACCAAATGATCTGATGTAAAAACCCCTTTGTTACCCTGAAAAAGTCCACTTGCTGTGCAGAAATGCACAGTCTTTGAAATAATAATTCATTATTACAGAGTGGTGCTATCACTTGCTCGCTTCCCAAGGGTTGTAACGTGATCACAAGGCTGCAAGGAACTTTTCTAAATGGTTACTGTGATAGGAAATGAAGCCGGAGATTAAAAAGCTTCCAGCCTCCACTAGATTCAGAATGGATTGTCTGTGCAGAACAATAAAAATTCATTATTTGTGCTGCCTAAGGTGTAGGTGGAAAATGTCCCAAATTTCATTGTAATATTTCCGACAGGGATGCAGCACACCTCGGATGTAATGTTTTGCATAACTACTTTCAGAGAGCTGCGACGACTCAGTCGTGCAGTTTTAGTCATATGAGCCATGTGTCTCTTCTTCACACAGAGCTAAGCAAAGCATTTAGGTTTTTTTTAGTTCTGACTGAGTTTAATGTGGAGACAGGGGTTATTTTACATATACAGCATTTTAAAGTTCACTGTATTGCCTTTTGGGTTTAGCTGTGAACACGAGCAGGTTTTAGCATTTCTTCCATAAAAATTAAACAACTAAACCCTGTGTATTATTGCTGTGCTCTTATTCTACGCGATAGCTTGCAACATGATGTACAAGACATTTTAGACAAAAGAATGAGCATCCACAATGCAAAAGTCTCATTCCTGACATCTGTTTATTATTAACCATGATGGATTGGCTCCTATAGCTATTAAATCAACAAAGAGAGGAAGAAGAGGATAAACAGGGATGAAAGCAAATCACTCAGAGCCTGATTACTCTTCCATGAGAGCTTCATTATCTATCAGTGTAAACAAGTTATTTTCAACAACACCCTGAATAATCTGTCGTGTTTGTGTGTGTATTTTTTGTAATCAATCAGCATCCAATTAGATGCCTAATGTTTTGTATTTATTTATTTTTTGACTGAAAACCTGACAGATATCCAATCAGTTAACCAGCGGTCAGAGGTGTGATGAATGTATGACATCACAGCACTCACAGCATGTTAGCTCTGATTAAAAGGCACTGAAACAGAGCCAAAGGCTACTAAAGACTAATCACTGGCAACTAGACATGAGCAGAAGCCTGATTAGTCACATATAGTCCACTACTAACACACCTATTGTGGCTAGGCCTACACATATGCAGATCTCCGCAGATGTCAATGAATTCTGAATGTCCATCATATACAAAAATATACAATAAATACAGCAGGGTGGTCATTATTTTTGAACTTTTGAAATCTTCTGCCCTCACCCACCCAGTCAACTCTCCTTCATGAGAAATGGAAAAAAACCAAATCTGGCTGAGAGTGGACTATGGTGCATCTAAAAAAAATTTGAATATCATGGAAAATGTATTTATTTTTTTGTAATTTAATAAAAAAAAAAGCAAACTTTCTAATATTCTAGATTAATTGCACAAAAAATGAAAAATTGCACAGCTTAGGAACATTTAAAAAATCAGCATCTCAAAAAATGTGTATATTTTCTCAAAGATCAATAAAAAAATATATATTTACAAAACAGAAATGTTCAAGATCTCCAAAGCAGGTTTAAGTATGCACCCGATACTTGGTTGGGGCTCCTTTTGCACAAATTACTGCTTCAGCTCCTTTGTATTATTTGTCAGATGTTACTTATCTTCCTCTTCAATACCCCATAGATTCTCTGTGAGGTTCAGGTCAGGTGAGTTGGCTGGCAAATCAAGCAAAGCAATATCATGGTCATCAAACCACTTGGAAGTAGTTTTGGCCTGGACTGTGGGTAGATCATAAAGTCTTGCTGCAAAATGAAATCAGCATCTCCATAAAGCTTGTTAGTAGATGGAAGCATAAGTGCTCCAAAATCTCCCGGTAGATGCCTGCATTGAATTTGGACTTGATCAAACACAATGAACCAACACCAACAAATGTCACAGCACCCCAAATCATCTCCGACTTTGGATTATGCACCTTTCAAGTCATCCTCCAGACTCCAGACCTTGACTTCCAAATTAAATGCTAAATTTTCTTTCATATGGAAAGAGGACTGTGGACCACTGAGCAAGAGTCAAGTTCTTTTTCTCCTTACCCCAGGTGAAATGCTTCTGATGATTTTTTTTTTTTTTTTTTGGATCAGGACTTCCTTGGTTCAAGGAATGTAACAGCTGTAGCCCCTTTTCCTGAAGATGTCTGAGTGTGGTGACTCTTGATGGGCTAACTGCGGCTTCAGTCCACTCCTTTTGAAGCTCTCCCAAGTTCTTGAATCAGCTTTTCCTGACAATCTTACAAAGGCTGTGGTCATCCCTGTTGCTTGTGCACCTTTTCCTACCACTCCTTCCTGTCAATTGTCTATGAATATATTTTGATACAGCACTCTGTGAACAGCCAGCCTTTTTAGGGTGTTGATGATCGTCTTCTGGACAGCTGTCAAATCAACAGTCTTTCCCATAATTTTGGTTGCATGTTCCAAACTAGCCCAAGAGGTACCCAGTATTTAAACTCAAAATTAATCAAACTAATCAAGCTCAAAATGGAACATTTACATTTTTTGAGGTAATGAATTCTTAATATTCCTAAGCTGTAAGTCGTAACTAGACAAAAAAAAAACAAAAAAAAAAAACCTTGCATTATTTCAGCTTGTGTATCCTGATCGTATACTCTAGGCAAAGTTTGTTTTAAGAGTAAATTGAGGTCAGTCCGCTTCCTCCTCCGCTTCCTGAACTTTTACTTTTCTTAAAAAGTCAGAATGGTTCAGTAAAACTTATGTTTCGAATGACAGTAAGTTCAGATGCATCATAAATGACAGTGATTTATAGATTCTGCCCTGCAAATCAAAGGAGTCTGACTTTAGATCAGATGAACTGATCCCTTAAATTCATGTCTCTTAATGAGGGTCATCTCAGGTGGCCTGAATGACAGTCGACTGGTGCTTGACAGATTTTTCAGACGTTTTTCAGAGCCTACTGTCCATGGACGTGACATCTGAGGCGGTGTCAGGGGTGTGGGTGAGGGATGGAAAGTGAGGATTCAATTGCAGAATAAGGGCTTTTTTATTAATAATAAATTTAAACAAAACAAACAAAAACTACCCCATAGGGGAAAACCGGCAGGAAACAAAGCTGGACAGATTAAGTCCTTGTGTACCTTGTGCCCTCATACTATGTTTACAGTCCCCTTAAGCCTGCCTTGAAGTCAAAACAAAAATGCTATTGTCACAGTTTGAGTGGTGTTCTATTGCCATCTAACATTACCTTTTTCATCCTAGCAACTCATGCTACTCGTGTTCCTGTGGCTCAGTGGTAGAGCATTGCGTTAGCAGTGCAAAAGGTTGTGGGTTTAAATCCCAAGGAACACACATGGATTTGAAAAAAGAAAAAAAAAGTATAGCCTGAATGCAATGTAAGTTGCTTTGGATAAAAATCTCAGGAATAGTAAAGCACATTACTTAGGATCTGGAGTAACACATTTACAGAGGGGGAAACCTCGGGGGAATTGCGAATGGATTCACTTCACTTCGTGAAGGCCCTCCACCTTGTAGGGAATGTCCTGGGTAGGAACCACCCCCACCCCTGACCACTGAGCCATTCAACTGCAGAGCCAGGTTGATGTAGTCCTCCAGCGTCTCATCGGGGTGCCAGTTTGGCATGATGGATTTGAAGGGCTCGGCTAGTCCTCCTCAGAAGAAGACCATTAGTTGGGTCCTCTCCATAGCCAACAACCGAGCCGCCCCCAGGAAGTCCCTGGCACAATCCTCCATGGTCCTATCTCCCTGGCGGACATCGAGAAACATCCCTGCTGGACCCATGTTGCTGGCTGTGTTCCATCACAGGGCAGAGACCGCCAAAGAAAGAACACTTTTAATAAACTGAAACAAAAGCCAACAAGGCAAAACAAAACGGGTTCAAAACTCTACGACAGAAGTACAAAACACAGTTCAGAACTACAGTTAACAAATAACAATTAACACAGCCAGGCAGAGCGGTGCGTGAGATGAGAATATATAGTCTGTGACAATGGGCAACGGCTGTGTGTGTAAGTGTGTGTGATACAGTGACCAGGTGTGTAGACTTTGGGGTAAATGAGTCCAGGAAAAAGGGAAGAGCCCTCTGGTGGTGAGAGGGAGAAACACCGGGTACGGACTCATCCGGGGGTGGCAGGAATGTGGAAATCATAGACTGTGATCGATCCTGTGGTGATGTTTTTCTATGACTCAAGTGCTTTAGCCATAATGCTGTAATGGAATTAGGAGGTGAGGGTGAGGACGGCAAAAGTCTGATTTCTGCCCAGCAGAAGGTGAATTCAGGACACTCGTAATGGGATAATGACAACGATGTTTCCATTACAACTAAAGATTTTAAAAACACATCACATATTTTTAGAAGAGATCTTAGAATAGATCATTTGACCTGAAAAACCCTTCTCTTATGACTATACCAACAAAAGTAACAACTGCTTGCTGGACCTGAAGGAAAGTCACCTTGACCATATACTAAAAACATTTGATACTAGCTGATATTTATCTGATTATATTTGAACAGCTGTTTAAAATGTGAAATTTATGTTGTTTTTGTTTGTGATTTGTTTCATTTAATGCATCTGGATGGGGAAATTAATTAATTGTTGACATATAGTGTATATAGTCAATAGCAACTAAAACTATTTGGTTGTGGAAGAAGTTGTGTACCATGCTCATATATAAATATCTGACTTTATTTGTATGGAAGTAAAACAATAAAATAAATAATAATAATAATAATAATAATAATAATAATAATAATAATAATAATAATAATAATATAATAAAAACAGCACAATTTGAGTCAATTTTGAACTATTATTTTCTGCAATAAAAAATAAAAAAAAGGTCTAAAAACAAATTTCACACAGAAATTTCACAAGTATTTAAAAATAAATGGCAAGTAAGACATGCATTAAACATGAAGTTTCGTAGAAATTAGAAATAAAGTAGTCAAAATGTTTCCTGGAATATGTTTTTGTCTTGCACAATATATATATATATATATATATATATATATATAATTTTTTAATTTCAATTAGACTTCATATTTCAACATATTTCTTTTAACCCAAAAACACACCACAAGGAGATGTCCCCATTTATTCTCCATTGAATCTTATTATTGTCTGAAAAAAAGAGAGAAAAAAGAAAGAAAGAAAATAAATTAAAGAGACCTCAACTGTGAATTTTCTGCATTTTTTTTTCTGTTGATGTATTGTGTCGCTGATTCATATATATGATAAACAGCATTAGATGTGTGTGTATTAGTGTGTGCTTCACACTTTTCAATTTGTGCGCTTGTGTTTGACTGCAGAGAGGCCGTATGTTGGTGATTAGCTGTGAGTATGTGTGACAGATGCTCTGTGAATACTACACTCATCCCTGCAGACATGCAAACAGCCTTCTCTTTCCCTCATCTACATAGAGCATTGCACCTTGATACTAAAGTTTACCTCAGTCTAAATGTGCCTGTTGACTCTTAAAATCAGGCACACCAGCAGGGGCTCAGAGCTCATTTTGATTCTAACAGATGCTTTTTCACAAAAGCTTTGTGTTGTTTTCAAATTTGTTGTCCGGATACATTTTTTTTTTCTTTAACATTACTTTTTGTTTGAAGTAAGGTTACATCATAGTTCAGCATTCCAGAAAACATTATAGAAACCTTTTTTAACATTCAAAGACCAAAAGAGAATGTGAATTGGAATGCAAAGTGAACTACCAAAGTAGATCTTTGAGAAATTCATCAAAATATAAAGTTCTGGAAACCTTTTGAGAATACCTACTTGGTTGGTTTTATTAAGGTATTCCCACAACATAGATAAGTTTAAATATATATATATATATATATATATATATATATATATATATATATACCAGATCAAAATGCAACATTTGTGTTGTAGATAATCAACTTACAAAAAGTTTTTATTTGATGTGACCCAAATATTTTGCCTTGATCTTTAAAAGTAAAGTCTTCACCTATGACTTCAAATAAATATTGAGAAAACAAGAAAGTGATAGAGATTAAATGAGAAACAGAGATCAATAGGAACATCTCTGTTCTGAATCAAACTATATCATATAAACCAAAAAGGTCTAAATATTCAAGCAAATTCCAGTACTCTTGTGATTTTTCCCCTTCTTATTTGTGTGTAACTTACTCCACATATTATTTCCAAAACCTTTTATATGTCAAATAATCTGTTAAATGACCTAAATTATTCACTTTTTCATTTTTTGTAAGTCTTGTCATACTCAATATGTGCATTGCTCAATTAAACTTATATAAACAAGACGTTCTGTAAACTGTCATGTGGCCTGGTAGAATTTTGTTTACAACTAAGTACATTTCTTTATAACAAGTATTTATTTCGTTTCATTTAGTTATTTATATAACTCAATTCAATGCAGAGAGATTTAAAAAAAAAACTTTTATCATAGTAAAAATGTCATACTGCAGGTATTTTCACACTGCTTCCAAAATGATTTAATGTGTTTCCATAAAATTAAGCTTAATTTTATTCATTAATTTATTTGATGTAGATTCTATAATGTTTTTAAAACATTGTACTGTCTATTGATCACTGAATTTGTTTATCTTCCCCTCACACTGTCATTTGAAACATTACAGTTGTGATATCATCTCTACCACTATAAAGCATGTGGGTGTCTTTGAGAGGACAGGTTTTTATGTATGACAAACTTCCTGTAGCTTTAAATCTCAATGAATCAAATCAATGAATTATGTTACATTTTTCTATCTTTGACACCAGATACTTACACCCACTGATGGATAAGTAGTAGTAACCTGGCTTTATCATTCTGCCTTCTGATCCTTCTGATGGAAATGTCAGTGAGAGGCCAAGACACATCATCCAAAAGCCCCTCGGTGTGTAAATCTGCATGGCCCTTGCTCTCTTTTATTCTGGCTTGTTATCAGCCAATCAGTCCAGTAACTCTGTCTCCAGAGGAGATGAATTATCTTCCTCCCAGCTAGGCCACAAAAACTGACAAATGATCCACTGACACCTATTGCCCACCGCCATATCACTCACTCTGCCAAGACAGAGAGCTGGATGATACGTTCAAAAACACTTAAAATATCTGTTTAGAGTAATATATATATATATTTTTTTTTATTGATTGATATACAGTACTTTGCAAAACTCTATTTTCACTAACAAATTAATACATTTTAAGCCAGTTATTTCTATATTTTCCTCTAGTGTGTCAGTAGGAAATAACAGTTTACTTTCCCAAATATTCCTTTTGCAATTAATAGTAATAATACATTGATATGTTATATACACAAAGTGTCTGACAACAACCAGTGCTCCACATAAATCTGATCTCATCACCATCATCCAGTCCGTCTGGGATTACATGAAGAAACAGAACAAACTGAGACAGACTAAATCCAGAGGAACTGTGGCAACGTCTCCAAGATGCTACAAGAAATCTTCCTGTAAAGCAACTCGTAAAACTATGCACAAGTGCACCTAGGACAAAAACTGTTTTAAATGCAGTGTGTGGTCGCACCAAATGTGGATTTTATTTAATTAATTGATAAATGAAATCTATTTATGATATTATTTTTGAAAGCACCTTCAGTTTACAGCATTTTTAGACAAGTGCCTAAAACTTTTCACAGTACTCTAGCTTTGTAGGTGGGTTTCTTGTAGCTTCTTTGAAACATTGCCAAAGTTCCTCTAGATTTAGTCTGTCTCCATTCCTTTCCTGCTTCTTCTTGTAATTCCAGACAGACTTGATGATGATGAGATCAGATCTCTGTGGAGCACTGGTTGTTGTCAGACACAAATATCACTGGATTATTACAATGAATGGCAAAGGAAATGTTTGAAAATGTAAACTTTTATTTCTTACTGACACACTAAAGCAACATAGAAATAACTGGCTTTTCTTTAAAGGGGGGGTGAAATGCTATTTCGTGCATACTGAGTTTTTTACACTGGTAAAGAGTTGGATTCCCATGCTAAACATGGACAAAGTTTCAAAAATTAAGTTGTACGTTTGAAGGAGTATTTCTGTTCCAAAAATACTCCTTCCGGTTTGTCACAAGTTTCGGAAAGTTTTTTTTTCGAGTATGGCTCTGTGTGACGTTAGATGGAGCGGAATTTCCTTATATGGGTCCTGAGGGCACGTTTGCCGGAAGAGTGCGCGCTCCCGTATAGCAGAGCACTGAGAGCACAACAGACTTCACTGATCAGAGCGAGAGCGTCGCCAAATGTCACAAAAGGAGTGTGTTTTTGGTTGCCAGGGCAAGACAACCCTGCACAGATTACGAAAAAAAAAAAAAACCAGCATTAAGGGACCAGTGGATGGAGTTTATTTTTACAGAGCATCAACGGAGTTGTGCAAGTGTTTGTGTTTGTTCCCCTGCATTTCGAAGATGCTTGTTTTACAAACAAGGCCCAGGTTGACGCTGGATTTGCACATCGTTTTTTCTTAAGGATAATGGAATCGCAACGAAAAAGGGTCACGATCGTGTGTTGGAACTGCAGGCGGTGAGTAAAACTGCTTCAAATATCTCTGTGTTGTTAACTTAGCTATCAGCGCATAAGCACATCAAGTAAACAACATGCGATGTTGTCATCAAACTGCACTTTCCACATGTACAGCTTAAAAAAAAAAAAAAAAAAAGACGACAAAGTGGAACTTAGTCATTTTCCAAAACCGCTAAGCAAATATATACAGTTTCAGTACATACCACATAGAGAAGCCTTTGCTGATGCTGCTCTTGTTCAATTTCAGCCTCTGGATCTGTCATCTGTGTCACAGCTTCCAGACTCGCTCAACACAAAATCCTACTGGCGCTCGTGATTCTTTAGCTCCGCCCACACGTCATGCCTCTAGGCGCTCGTGTTTTTCCGGGAAAAATCGGTACAGACTATCTTTCTCTTATGAATCTAATAAAACTAAAGACTTTTTGGAGTTATGAAGGATGCAGTACTACTCTATAGGTACTCAAGATTAACAGGAGATTGAGTGAAAACTAGCATTTCACCCCCCCTTTAAATTTTTATTATTGTTATTAATTTTTTTTTGGGGGGGGGGGGGCTGAAAATACTAATGGCCTAAGACTTTGTAAAAAATGTTAACATCTTAATTGTCAATTTTAAATAAACAATGATTTAAAGAAATTAAAGTTAAAAAAAGTTATTGAAATTTAATTTACAGAAAATGTACTGTATTGTGTGTGTGTGTGTGTGTGCGTGTGTGTGTGTGTGCGTGCGTGTGTACGTGCGTGCGTGTCTTTGTGTGTGTATATAAAGTACATCTAATATAAATTGTATAAAGTTATATTCCAAATTTTAGGTTGACATTACAAAAAAAAAAAAATATGCTCATCTTGAGATTTAGCGTTTATTGTCATACATTTCAGACACAGAATTAATTCTTATCACAAAGTATTCATCGGATATAGATTCTTGGATCCCAGAACTTCTCAAAAATGTGTTTTGTCAAGATTAGAAAAAGGTTTGATTCTAAAATATTGTACTAAATTTGTAATATGACATTTGCACCACCAACTAATAGGATTTTAAGTATGTAAAATACTTCCATAAGACTTCCATAAATCGTTTTTTACTAGATGAATTTTGAGTGTTTACATTTAACATTTAATCATTTAGCAGACGCTTTTATCCAAAGCGACTTATACATGAGAACAATAGAAGCAGTCATACCAACAAGAGAACAACAAAAGTATACAAGTGCCATGACAAGTCTCAGTTAGTCTAGTACTGAATACGTAGCCAGGTAAAAAAAATAATAATAATAATTAAGAGTATGATACACAAGAAAAGAAAAGGAAAGTACTAGTATTAGTTGGTTAAGTGCTGGTGAAAAAGATAAGTCTTTAGATGTTTTTTGAAAATAAATAAAAACTGTTTGAATTGAGATTGGGAGGTCATTCCACCAGCTGGGCACAGTCCAGGAAAAGGTCAGTGAGAGTGATTTTGAACCTCTTTGGGATGGCACCACAAGGCGTTGTTCACTTGCAGAGCGCAGACCTCTGGAGGGCACATTAGATTATATACCGCTAATATGGGATATATACGGAAATATGTGCCTCTACCTACATTTCTGCAAAAAAAAAAAAAAAAAAAAAAAAAAAAAAAGAACTTACACATACTATTGAACACTAGAGGCAGTGAAACACAAAGACAAAGTATGATTTGCAGGTCCACAGTTTTGATTAATAAAGCCTAATTTTAACATAATTACTTAAAGGGTAAGTTGATATGATTCTTTAGGGACTTAATGAAAAGTCTATAAAATACTTTGGTTAAAATTGATCAATGTGTAAAAAAACAACCTCTGACTCTTTTTAAAATCAGCTCTGTTTTCAGCACGCTGTTCTAGTCCATTTTGTTTTAAATGCTAATGAGCTCTGCTGACCCCGCCCCTCTCTTCCATGGGGTGATGAGCAGACTGTAACGTTCAGACAAGAAACTGACTGGCTAGCAAATTATTAGGAAAGGTGATTTGCAAAGATTCTTAATGAACCCTTGTACTAACTTCTGTAAGCTGGATCACAAATGATTTGCATGAACAAAGACGCATTTAGGCAGATTCCCTTCAAAAACCAAAGTAACATTGATCCTCTGCACCTTCAGTGGTTCAGATGTCAGGAGTAAATGATGACTTTATTCGTTATTACACCCAATAACAAAAACCCTCAGTCGCTTAATCGGAGACATTCTTTTCATCCCCTGCAGCAGAGTCGATACAATGGCAGACAGCTCACAGCTCACTCAGGGCGGGTCTAAGGTAAGATGGTCTTGTCAATCAACTATCGTGGGCGGGGCCTGTGCAGAACTGCAGTACATCATTCTGACAGGAATCTCAGAACAGCCTGATTTGAGAAAGGGGATTTAAACACAGGGATTATATATATATATATATATATATATATATATATATATATATATATATATATAAATGATTTATGTGAAGGCTAGCATCACATATCCAGCTTCATATCCACTATCAGGATGTTGACACATAACAGGTATAACACAATAAATAAATGAAAAACCTTTGCTCCTTGTTCATTTATTTGTCATTGATGACAATCTCCAACTAATATGTGTTGAATCATATACACAAAGGGTTGTCATTTTGCTTTTCAGCTTGTGAGTCACATACTTTCCTTCCTTCCTTTAAGAACATGAGTCTCATTGTGTGGGTTGTGTGTTATGACACTTTGATTGAAAATCTCAGCACAGCTCCAAACCTCAAGATCAAATCAGTGAGCAGAATGTCTCTGTTCTGGTGACACATGGAGAAGCTTCAAGCTCACAGCTTCTTCTCTTAAGCCTAGTCTTCTTAACCTGGCTTGCGGTTATATGGCTGGTCTGATATTAAATAAGCTGGTCATGCCTGTGAGTTATGCTACCAGGTGAATATGTCATAAATAATATAAAGCATTAACAGCTTGTTTTCACTTAAAGAATGTATTCAGCCTGAAGAATGAATTGAAGGTTGTGTAAAGTATATTTTCACCCAGCCATATATTAAAAGTTATAATATATCAAAATTTACCTATGTACAGTACAATCACAGAAAGTGATACTATACAGTAAATCTCAGTTGATAATATGAAATTAACATGTCTCCTGTGAGGGCTTCTAAGATCAGTCGCATGACATTTATGTCTCAGGTAACTGGCTCAAAAAAGTTTAATTCGATGAAGTAAGCCAAAAAGAGTCATGAAGGAAAGGTGGCAGCAGGTTGTGTATTTCTGTATGCACCAGCCAAGCAGCTGCAATTATAGAATTATTAATTATAGAAGCAATTATGAACCTTGAGGGAAACTCATATGATCTATTATGCAAATGCAACCTATTCATATTGTTGTTCCCTTTTCAGAAGATCATTGTTTTATCTCTAAAAATGGTTGGTTTTCACACTGCAGTATCTGACAGAGAAGAAGTCTGTGTTCATGTCTAATGATCTTCTTTTGGGTCATTAGAGTCATTTGACCTGTCACGGTGAATGCTTGACTTTGTAAGGCTGATGGATGACTCTGGTGGCATTACTGCAATTCTTTGCAGTGAAAGCATATGTGGGAGGTGTTCATTTCATTACCAGCTCTCCCAGATTTTCTCTGGAAAAGGTCAAACTGTTCGTCCTCAAATAGGCACCTAGGGAGTGTGATTTTTAGCTTGTGCCCTACAAAATGAGATTTTTCTCTCACTTAGTTTTATTAATATTGAAGCTCAGAGTTCAGAATCAAACAGAGTCATGACACTGCTGCAGAGGAAATGTCAGAATAATGCTCGTATGCCCAGGTAAGCAAACGGTTGGATTTTATTTGGCTGAATCTAATGACTTTAACAACATGACATCCTGCTTGACAAATTGAAGTAAAGGAATATATCCCATTTGACAGGGTAAACACAATTGTCTTGCCAAATGAAATCAACTTCTTGTATTCCCATGAATTATATGTGCAATGCTCAGATGATTTAAAGCCAAAACTGTCATATATATTTTTATCTAATCAAAATTTCATATCGAAAACTCTATTTTCAAATTTTTTGAACACCACAAGGATTTCAATTTCCAAGCCTGGGAAGATTCTTAGACTGGTTTCTACATGCTTCTAGACCCAAATACTCCCAACATCAACATCTTGTCTTATTTTACGCAAAAGCAAATGAAGTTGTGAAATGTTGATTTGAAGTGTCAATCTTTACATTTTCAATCAGTGATTACCCATAATCTAATTCAGGCAACAACAACAACAAAAAATTATAATATATATATATATATATATATATATATATATATATATATATATATATATATATATATATATATATATATATATATATATATATATATATAAAATGTAAAGCTTAAAACTTAAAATGTAAATGTATATATATATATATATATATATATATATATATATATATATATATATATATATATATATATATATATATATATATATATATATAATTTAAAACATGAAACTTATTAACTAATTTTATATAAAGATAAGTAAGATCAAATAAAATAAAATTTCCGTTTGTGAAACAATTAATTTGGATTATTCTCTATATTGTACTCTGTACTAAAATGTATGGACACAAAACAGCTTCAGTGTACATTAAAAGGGATACCACTGCATGAATGCAAAGACTTAATTTAATGAAAACCTGCAAGAATTCAATATAATTAAATAATACAATTATACTTTACAAATGTAATCTTACTTTACTGACAAGTTTCTTTTCTGCTGACATTCCATGGTTTAATTCAACAATACAAATAAAGATAATTGAATGTGGTTCACATTTAAAGCACATTAAAAAAAAAAAAAAAAAAGAATAGTATATTGAGTTGATATTATTCTCCTCACTCTTCAACCGCTGAATATAAAATTGAAACTAGAAAGTGTGAAAGTGTGAATAACCCCAAAAGCTCAGAAGAGTCTTTCTGCAGCAATATTATGGACATGGTAAATATAACCGTGGTAATATACAGTACAGAAGTCTCTGTTGTGTTAACTTATAATTTAATTAACTAGAAATTTGATGGTTATTTCAAAATGTTGTCTTTCCATGCTTTATTAAACATTTCTAATATACAGTAGAATAGAATTTAAAAATATATATAAAATTAGGTTTCAAAATGTCTTTTTGAAAACTGGGAAAGAGACCTGGGGAGAAAAACAAGAGACTTCTAATGCATTCCAATGAATTATTCATGAAATATTGTTTATTAAATCAGGAGAGTAGACCGAAAGAGTGGAGTATCTGCATTTTCCATATTGTTAAAGAGGAATACATAGAAAATAATCAGGAGAAACAGAACACAGCAGACTGAAACAAGCTCTTGTCAAATAAATTATTGTAATACCAATGTCACATTAAGCCAGATTAAACAACAGCAATATTCAACCTCATTTTCCATATGACAGCAGCTCATGACAGCAGTTTTGGGGCTATTCTATAAATCAAAGACTGTTATATAATATGTCTCAAAAAGACATTAGAATCAGGACAGCATTTATTTTTGAAAACTTCTTAAAGCTGATTGTGGATTGTGCTTCTCTCAGGGGAGTTTCTGCAGGTCTGACTGTTTATAGAGGTACTTGGCATTTTCAGCTCTGTGCTTACTGAAGCTGGGAAGAGTAATGATATTTACTGCTTCTAAAGGAGCTTTAATACATCACATCTTTGTGTTTTCTTGGAGACAGGAAAGGACTTTTAGATCCTCAATTTCTATGCAAGCTGAAACCGTGCTAGCAAACCAGCTGAGCAAAGGTCGCTAGTGCATGAGAAGGGAACAACCCTATTTATTTATTTTTTTCAATGGGATTGGTGAGCTGAGTCTTTCCATCCATTCGGCATAAATGTCTTTGGAAGCTTTGATTAATAAAGGATTAAGGGATGACGGATTAGAATGGTTCGGGTGAGGATATGCCCTGTGTTCACAAAGTCTCCATACCGTCAGCATGAAGACCTCAAAATAACTGAATTGAACACGACAATTTCAATTTATTAGAAATCATAACAGGATTAGAAAACCAAGTCGTAATTATAGGAAATTTCACTTGAAGCAAATATGCATGATATAGAAGAACAAACCTAGCTCCGATTTCATGTTTGTCCACTGGAATTAAATACACTCTGTCCTGTTAAAGATTGAGGTACTGTAGCAAAATATATGATTTGTTTAGTCATTTGAGAAACTAAGAGTAATTTGAAGAATTGTGTCATATATTTCTTTTAATAATTCATATTTTGCACTTTATTGGTTACAATAATACAATCTGGCAACTGTCAGGATTTACTAAATATGCCCAGTGAAGAATTAGCGCTGAAAAAGTGTGGACACAGTTATTGTTGCGCCTGAAAATATTGAATATGCATTTGTAATTTCCCTTTCAGATGCAAAATTTATCAGAGGGGAGTATAAAAACGAATATGATTTACTGACATTTACACTAGTCAAATTACTGGTATTTGCACCATTATTCAATGCCCAAAAAAGCATGTCTCTAAGCAGGTGGTAATTTGCTCTGCTCTTGGTGAATTGCACTGGTCATTATGGAAATGTTCTGGTGGTGTCTGTGTTCTTTAATGTGCATATTATCAGTAAATCATACACACAATTTTGATCTCCCATCAGTGCTTTTATAGAATTGTGCTCTAACTCTAATTGGTCCTGCTTAGTAAATCTGGACCTACTCTATGTTAGAAAAGTTTGTAAAAATAACTGACGCTACATCCAAAAGCACTGGCTTTCTAACTGGGTTTTCACTTAGTTGGAAAACAGTCTCATCTATAAGCCATGAAGGAGATGTGATCAGACTAAAATGAGACTGACTAAATCTGGGCCAAGGTTTGTGTTGTTGGTCTTTTTTGGTTTTGGTTTTGCTGTTGCACACATTTGGATGATATTAGTATCATTTACCGCCAGAAATCCCTACCTTTTCTTTGCAGTAATGTCAGATGGAGGTGCTGGGCTGGTCATTGCTTAAACTAAGCACAGCAGTAATCCAGAATTTATAACACAGCCTAGTATATGGCAGGAAACACCACTGTAAAACAAGCTAAAAATTAAATCACAGGCCCATTGCTATTGCAAAAATGATTAACTTTTGTGTTTAGTAATATTTTGCCGTTTCAGGCAACAGTGCTCATTTCAGCAGCCTTTGCTGAGTTATTTTTTTTAGAGGAACAAAGTTTCAAATAGCATAATGCTCTTATTATTACTGCAGTAAACAAAATATCTACTGTGCACAACAAACATTTGCTGCATTGCAAAATATATCCCAAAATTCCCATTATGACAAATGAACGAAGTAAATTCAACTCTATTTTGACAAAGTGTCCATTATGATTTGAATATGTGTGCCACTAACATGAAAAGTCATGTGACAGTACTGTCTAAATTGTTTATCATTAGATAATTACTACTTCTTCTTTTTTTTACATGGTCTGCAGTATATTATTTAAGTATTATGTATATTTATAATAAAAAAAAAAAAAAAAAAAAAGGTTTTTTTTATAAATTGTATAAGCTCAGGGTCACAGGAAGCATGTGACTATGTGAACTCTGGATTAAAGCCACAGACATTACGACATGAGGATATAGTCTGGCATGAGATTACAACATATATTGCCTTTGACATTCAGGAGTTTTTCAATATATCTGAAGCAGTCATATTGTGATGTTTGTAGGAGATCATTTATCTTTGGAATTCCCATGACACCACACATCAGTCAATGATGGATTGGTTTAAATATTAAATCATAATGGGGCCTATATAACCATCCACCTATTCATGTGAGAGTCTTGGCGTGATGCAATTATGAAATCTGTTACATCAATGAGGTTTAAAAAGCTTTTCAGTTGCTATTCCTTACAGCAAACTTCCAAAAAGAGAGTGGTCCCAAAGGTATTTGGACACATAATTTGTACATAAAATGTTTCAAAGTCATTGTATCGCAACGGCTTTACTGAAAATCAGCTTCGATATTTTTTATTTAAGAATGATCCAATGAGCATCTTGTTCTATAGTGTCCGTTCGCATGCTCAGGGCCCTATTTTAATGATCTAAATGGATTTTGCTATTTACACAGCGGAATTTAGCAAGTGCAAAAACAAATCACTTCTCCGAGATGAAACGGAGCTGCTCATGTGCGAGCAAATAGATGATACAGAAGCAGACGGACAACCAGGTAAACTATAGTGAAGGTGGTTTATTATGAACAGCAGAGTAGTAGAATGAATGGACGTGCAGGAATGGGTGAGTGTCAGAGTCCTGGTGTGAGGGATCCTTGAGTTTGATACTTCAATGGTTGACAGTTGTTTCCTTCGTAGGAATAGCGGAAGGCGTTTACCAGGATGGATGTGGACTTGGGTTGCGGGGGATGACAGACCGATGGCACACACACACGCACCACTGACTGGACAGACTGGATTACGGCTCGCACACTCCTGGAGAGCTGATGGAGTGCAGGTCTGTTTTGTCAGAACTCAGGTGACTGTGATCGCTGGGTGATTGTGGTGGAGGAACCTGGCCAATCCGTGACAATAGATAGCCTAATTCTGATACATGCGATGACTAGCCATTATGACATGTAGGCATTTATATATATGCCTACATATTTAATTAGCTTACAAAAAAATCTTATGCATTGCAATCCTTTAATTTTTTATATTTGCTGGAAGGGAAAATGCTAATGGCGCCGGACTGAAACTAGCAAACACACTTGCGCTGCTCCTTGCATTGCACCGGGTGTATTATAGGGCTCTCAGTGTCACAAGCCCAGAAATAGATCAGAAAATAGTACTCTGAACGATTAAAAAAATGTATTCTAAAATTAAAAAAAAAAATTATTCTAAAATGTTTAAAAATATATATTCTAAAATATTTAGGTGTAAATGAGAATTTCAGTATGGACTGAGACTTTTGACAGCTCACTAGGGTTTGAAAAGAGTCAGCATCTCATGATGCTCTTATAATGATTGTGGGGTATATATGCTAATAGGCAGACAGCTTTGGGCTGCAATTAAAGGCTTCGAGCACGAAGGGGAAGGAGGAAAGTTATAAAAGTTGTCAGATGCAATAGAGTAAGTACTGTCTGACTCTACCTTGCCAAAAAAAGTCAACTAACTCAAATGTGGCAGAGGTGAAACTGAGGTGAATCTTTGAAGCTTGATCTAGATTCTTTGGATCCCACATCATTAAGTGTTGAAAGAAGCAAATGCGACTATCTTTATGTTTTATGGAAATCAATTAAAACTAGAAAATTTACGTTCATAAAGACAAATACTGATGTTGGTTGACATTTTTTTCTTAGAGTTAAAAAATCTTCAGTTTATACAATATTTAGAGTTTGATCAAATAGATTGATTATAGGTTGATAATTATTTTAGTTAGCCTATTTATTTAGGACATTGCTAGGTGGTGTTTTGCTAAGGAGTTCTAAGTGTTTGCTAGGTCATTACTAATCAAGATGGTGTGTTCTGTGTGGTTACTATGATGTTTATAGGGTTTTGCTAGTCTAAGGAAAGGAAGGAAAAGCCATCCACACAGCAGTGAGTAGTGAGCAAACACACACACCCGGAGCAGCTTAAGCTTCAGAAATGGATCGTTGGCTGTATGTCTGATACATATGCCACAAAAAATGGGAATCACTTTGGGAGTTCAATCATCTGATTGGTTGCACTCTAGAGGATTTCAGGGAGATGTGTGTTTCTGCACGTCAAACCTCCTTATGTAAGAATAAAGCCATCATGTTTACATCTGTGACAATGATTGCTTATCAGGATCAACTTAACACTGGATTTTCAAAAGTATGTGAAGTTCACGGCACCATTGTTGCAGTAAACCTGCGTGAAGTTCTTGAATAAACTGCATGTTGATCTTTTAGCATACAGATACTTCAAATTTGCAATTTCATGCCCCTAAACATGATACAAAAAATCAAAATAAAACAGTGATTGGTTCCTTTACATGTCAGTCAGATGGCCTCTTGGGCCATCCTTGACAAAATAAATTAAACAAATTCTGGCATTTATCTGAAAGTCCAACTATGCGAAACTAGGTGTTGCTTGAGTGTTTGTTGCTCTGGTAGAGCATGGATGGATGGATGGATAGGTTGATAGAATAAAAATTTAAACTGACAAGTTCTATTTAAAAAAGGTTTGTATATAGGACTTTACATTTGCCCTAGTGCAGATACCTCTGATGTAAATGAGTAAATCACAGATTGTGAAACCCAGAAGTGAGGGATCGTTGTTCAGGAACAGCTTTGAAAATGAATTCTAAAGAACATTTCAAGCATTAAATGGAATAAATGCATAAATTAGGAGGTATAAACCATTATTCAAATGTTTTGAAGTCTCATCGAGCACTGTTGATCTGAAATCAACATCATCCTGGCACTGGGGGAAACATCATCCTTTAAACTTTCTGTGAGAACGATATGTTTTTGAGAGAAGCACAGTCTCTTTGAAGGAGCTACAGTGTGCAGGTACAATGTATAACAGCTAACAATATCAAGGATGCCACATGGAGCTATATAGCCACGACGCATACAAAACTGTGACAGCCATATATCTCACTTATCTGTGGCAAAATGTAAACTCAGATCTATTTAGCAGTTTTCGTTTGTAGCTCTTTGCAGTGTTTTGCTCCTAAAAGCTACCTCTGGGATGGCTATATCATAGAAACATCTGACTTCAATGAAATAATACTTGCTATTCTACTGACATGCAGTAAAATGACTAAAAAAGTACTGCATCACATGGCTAGTTTTGAAGATTATTCAGATATTGAATAATTCACACTGTGCAGAGCCCCTGCAGTCCCCTCTTCTTAATCATTTTCTTTGTTTTTTGTACAAATTCAGGGACTGCCATCAGCTTTTAGATTGGTTTCGGTTTCATATCTAAGGCAGGGATTTAGGCAGCTCCACCAAAAGCTATCCCAGAATCAGTGAGAAGAATACAGGAGATGTTTCACTGTCTGAAGTGACAGTGAGGATTATTCAGTGCCCAAAGGAAAGGCCACAGGAGAGATTTGGGTAAATCCAGGTAACAATCCACGGCTGCAGTTTGCTCTTCATAAATGGTGGTAGAGCCAAAAGGTAGACTGAGTGGAAAGCACTCTATTTTTGTTTAGAACTATTCCAGGAACAATCCCAAATGGTCAACATGGAGCTAAATTGGTTGTTCAAAAACCACAGGGGTAATATACAGTAGCATGGTGGTGATTGTCTCTTTATTTATTTATTTTTTCCAAGGTACTACAATGAAACAATGAGCTTTTTGAGGTTGAAATGACCACTGGATGGGACAAAGTTTTCTATGTTAATGGCATCAAATCTTTGCAGGACATTCAGAAGACTTTATAAAATAATGTCAATGCAAGATTAATGTTTGTTGGAATTTTGGTCAGCTTTTTATAACTTCAGTTTTGAACAGAACTTTAAAGCAATAAATAAATAATATATAATAAATAAGATAATTTCATTGAAACTTGAGAGCTTTCTGAACCTCCAGTGAAAATCTAGGTAACCAATAATTTAAAGATCAGAAAAGCTCAAAAAGTAATTGTAAAATGAATCTATATTAACTATATGACTTTGAATATATATATCACTCTTGTATATGTGTATACATTACATTTTTTATCATACAATAATATTTCCTCTCAAGATTAATTAATTAAGTAATTAATTCATATGGATCCATTTTATAATGGTTTTATGACTTTGTGGAATCTTCTAATTTTGTTTAACTGCACTGTCATAAGCCTACGAATACATTTTTTTTTATTATCTTTTTTTTTTTTTAATTACATGAATAAATGATGAGATAATTTTTGGGTGAACTAAACCTTTAATTTAACTTTTTTTTAAACTATTTTACTGAATTGTCAAAGATTAACATGGGAAACTGCTCCAAAAAGCTTGATTTGTGTTCATTTGATGTGATAATTTAAAGTGATTCAATAATGCCCTCATTGTGTCCTGACATTACCCTTATTATCCATCTCAGCCAGCTCAGCACTAATAGCAACACCCTATGTGCACTCCAGTCAAGACATTATCACTTAAGTAACTAAGTACATAATTCATCTTTCATAATCATGCTGGTATGACTTTATCTACTGTAATTAAATTTCACAATTAATCACTCATTTGACTGAAACAAACAGCATTACTCAGAAACAATAGCCTTTAAAACATGTGTAGCTGCTGCATGTTAATTTGGGCATTTGTCATGCTAGTCACCATTCTGTATGCCGTTTCATCTCCATCCCCTCTCCTTTTATCTTCAATTTACTGAGGTTAGGCCAATGAAACCTTGACAACTGATGGAATTTATGACTTATTGTCTATAATGTTTCATCCTAATTGTTATATTATGTCCAGTTTTGTTGCAATTAATCTGGGTAGCAATGCCGATTACACGTGTAATGGTTCACACTGTCCCTATAATGCATACAGATTTTTTTTTCTCAGAATTTCCCAAACGCCAATTTATTTATTTTTTTTTACCTTTCAGTGAATCTCTAGATTTAGTTGGTAAAACTGAACTCTATGTTACAGGTATTTGGTTGATCAGAATACAAACTAAACTAATTTGAGGGGAAACTTATTTTGAATTGGCTGGTTGAACAGTCAGGCATTTAATGTCAAGGCTTCAGTCATCTTTCCCTCATGGCTGACCTCTGGGTCACTCTGAGCTGTGCCGTTCACACTTCATTAAGGCAGTTAACTGCATGCCCAATACATCAGTGACACGTGAACAGCCTATCTGTGCCGCTAAATGATCACACTCGATATCTCAAGTATCTTTTCTGCAGACGAGTCAGTTTGCTCTTATATGGATCACTGCCTGCAATCGCTCAATGACAATCAGGAGATGAATGAATGAATAGAATGGTAGGGTTCTTCTTAATAGCTACCCCTAATAAGGGTGTTTTCATTTGAAAGATGACATGGAAGTGACAAATTTAAACCGTATCATAGTACTGAGACTGCTCCCCTTATAGTTACAAATTACCTGCTCTTATCAGCTTATTTTGGTTGTATCTCTCTATTAGTGCTATTGGATCTTAGTGCTGCGTTCGACACTATTGACCACGACATTCTTTTGCATAGACTTGAACACCTTTTTGGCATTAATGGAAGTGCATTAGCATGGTTTAAATCGTATTTATATGACTGCCATCAATTTCGTAGTAGTGAATTAAGAAGTATAATATCGATCATCGAAATGGAGTATGGAGTACCTCAAGGCTCAGTAATAGGGCCGCTACTCTTCACGCTTTACATGTTATCCTTGGGAGATATCATCAGGAAACATGGTGTTAACTTTCACTGTTATGCTAATGATACTCAGCTTTATATTTATTCACGGGCAATTTTTAAAACTATCGGAATGCATAGTCGATATAAAAAACTGGATGACAAGTAATTTCTTACTGCTTAATTCTGAATGAACAGAGGTGTTGATTATAAGACCTAAAAACTCTGCATCTATTAACATAGAACACTGTCTAAGACTTGATGGCTGCTCTGTCAATTCTTCGTTATCAGTTAGGAACCTAGGTGTGCTATTTGATAGCAATATTTTGGTATAAAGCCATGTTTCTAGCATTTTTAAAACTGCATTTTTCCATCTCAAAAATATATCTAAACTATGGCCTATGCTCTCAATGTTAAATGCAGAAATGTTAATCCATGCATTTATGACCTCAAGGTTAGATTATTGTAATGCTTTATTGGGTGGTTGTTCTGCACGCTTGGTAAACAAACTACAGCTAGTCCAAACTGCAGCAGAAAGAGTTCTTACTATGACCAGGAAGTATGACCATATTAGCCCAGTCCTGTCAACACTGCACTGGCTCCCTATCAAGCATCGTATAGATTAAAAAATATTGATTATTACTTATAAAGCCCTGAATGGTTTTGCACCTCAGTATTGGAATGAGCTCTTGTTACATTATAATCCTCCATGTCTGCTGCATTCTCAAAACTCAGGCAATTTGATAGTACCTAGAATATCAAAATCTGCGGGCAGCACATCCTTTTCCTATTTGGCGCCTAAACTCTGGAATAACCTACCTACCTCACATTGTTCGACAGGCAGACACACTCTTGCAGTTTAAATCTAGATTAAAGACCCGTCTCTTTAACCTGGCTTACTCATAACACACTAATATGCTTCTAATATCCAGATCAGAGGGTCACTGCAGTCACCCAGATCCAGTACGTATCCAGACCAGATGGTGGATCAGCACCTAGAAGGGACCTCTACTGCCCTGAAAGACATTGGAGACCAGGACAACTAGAGCCCCAGATACAGATCCAATGTAAAGACCTTGTCTCAGAGGAGCACCAGGACAAGACCACAGAAAACAGATGATTCTTCTGCACAATCTGACTTTGTTGCAGTCTGGAATTGAACTGCTGGTTTCGTCTGGTCAGAGGAGAACTGGCCCCCCAACTGAGCCTGGTTTCTCCCAAGGTTTTTTTCTCCATTCTGTCACCGATGGAGTTTTGGTTCCTTGCCGCTGTCGACTCTGGCTTGCTTAATTGGGGTCACTTCATTTACACCGATATCGTTGACACTATTTAAACTGAACAGAGCTGACATCACTGAATTGAAATCACTGAAATGATAAACTGCTTTTAACTATCATTTTGCATTACTGACACACTGTTTTTCTAACAAATTTTTGTTCCGTTGCTTTGGCACAATGTATTTTGTTTAAAGCACTATATAAATAAAGGTGACTTGACTTGACTTGACTAATGGCATGTACTGCAATGGGTTGAGTCTGTGTACACTGAAAGAGTCAAAGCTGCATGTCATCTCATAATGTTCACTGATATACACCAATCAGCTGTGAATTGTACATTGTAGTGTTAGTATTACCATGCAGTACAAGTGACTGCAGATACCACACAGACCAAAAAATTGCTGTTGTCACAGCTATTTCATAACAAATATGATATTTGTATATAAAACCATTTTATTTCAGAAAGACTAGGAAACACAGTGCCTGGAGTACATGTTGTACAAAAATACAGTACACATGCTGCAACAAGCAGAGTGTGGAAAGCTGCATTGATTATAATGGGGGCAGTTTATTTTTGATGCATCGCCTTCCCTGCATCTGCTTTAGATACAGTATTAATACATTTGCTGCTTCTGCCATATTCTGCGGAAATGTTCCCTGATGGATATCAGAGTGAGAAGGATGATGGCATTAAGTAAGAGATAAAGTCCAGTCACCCAGTCATTATTGCAAAATAGTCAGAAACCCAACATGAAGCAGAGTTATTGAAAATCATATTATCAATTTGTCTTGTAATATATGGATTTTTTATCTAAACTGAAATGATTATAAATTATGTAAAGAAATAACATGTACAGAGATACAAGAGACATGAAATTAACACAGCTTAACAATTAACAATTACATTACAATAACATTACATTAATAAACTAAACTTGATGCATACAGTTTTTTTTTCAGTCACACATAAATGAAACGGGTATGATTTTTGTAATAGTACCAATAAACTGAAACAAGTCTTATACATTTATTATAAGCAAGTCCAATTTGTTTCAGTTTTATATACTGTAACAGCTTGAAAATAGTTTGATTCTAACTGATTTTGATGCATGCATACATTTTGAAATGCATGAGTGCATAAAAAAAAAAAAAAAACATATTTGATGAAAATATTATGTTTGCTTGTTTGTTTTATTAGGGCAGAATCTTTAAAAATGTGCAATCCAATTGTATTTTTGAAATGTAATTTAAATACTTCTTAAATTTAGTAAGAAAAATATTTAACAAGTATTAAGTTATTTTATAGTTATTATATATATTTATTATACAATTATACAGTTTTGCATATTTACAAAAACAGTTAACAACAAAATTACAGTCAAGCATTTAGTTGATGTATTGCTACATACATATATGATGTTTAAAACAGAATGCAAGAACGATACACTCTTTCACAGACTGTAGTTTAGCATCTATAAAATATGCATTGGACTGAATGTAGGCTTAAAATATCCTTAAATATTCAGGTGCTGCCCAGGTACTGACAATAACTCATGCACTTTGCAATAGCCAGCTGCTATACTGAGTGCCTGACATGTGAAGGATGGAAAGATACACCGAGGAAGAAGAATGAAGGAAGGACTGAAGGTGTGTGTCTGTTTGTGTCTCATTAGTCTTAGCTCGTCTAGGAGAAGCGCCACCATCCTTGTCGATGCAGCGTCGCCCTGCAGTGAACATTGTGATGTTTCTTTCTGGTCCTGTATAGAGAATGTGACAGTATGTCAGTGTTAATGCATTCTTCCTCTCCGGCAACACAATAATGAGGGCTATATGTGTGACACTTTTCAGCTAGCTTTTAACAATGTGGCTCAGCCTTGGGTTTGGTTCTAGAAAAGCCCACTGTCAACAGACTTTCGCCTACATGTTTTGCCCTCTTCTTTGGAGGTCATGCTACTATGAGACTGGTATGTTCAAATATGTGAGTTATGAACATCTCACCTCCTGGGAAGTTCACACTTATGAGTTGGGAAGTCATAATTATGATGACAGGTGCATTCAAATCACTTTGGCTGGAGAAAAATGGCAATGCATCTTTTTTTGTGTGTGGTTAAATATTTAGAAACATCTTTTAAAAAGATACATCTGTAAGTTTTTGCTTTTTTGTGTGAATACAATATTTTTGACATGACTTGAAGCACCACATCACAACTTTTCAATTACCAAAAATAAATAAATAAATAAATAATAAATAAAAAAATTATATAATGCATTATTTCCCTTGAAAAGTAGTTGAATTATGCATTTAGTTGCTTTATATGAAGAAATGCAATATTGTAAAGCATTACTTTAAAAAATATTTGATGATACAATTTTCACCCTTTTTTTTTAAGAAACTATGTTAACCAACATCATTCCAGACAATTGTTGTCCATGGAGATGAACTTGTTTTTAACCCTGAATATGCTTTTAAAGGAAAAATATTCTATTTCGTTTTTTAAACTTGGGCTCAGAAAAAGAGTTGCTACTCTGTGTTTCAGGAGATAAAGCAGTTTGTGGGTTAATGAAGCAGGCTTCACCTCGTAGCCTAGTGAGTCAGTATTGATTACTGACTAATTACCAGCACAGGAAAGAGCCGTCAACCAAAGAAAAGCACAAGTGAGAAGGTCTTAACGGGAAATTGCATTCTGTGTATCTAAATGACTCAATTAGGGGTTCTGAGCCAATGATGTTAACTATAGCTACCATCTTGCCATAGTTCTAATCGAATAAACAGAACTGTGCTGTAATTTTAACACTTTTAAGGTTTATTAGCACTGATTGTAGCTGTGTTGTGATTGAAAGGGTCGCTACATCCCAGAGCATTTGATATCTGTAGAAATTCACTGCATTTGACAAAATGCATGCATTCGGAACACATTACATAATATATTTTAGTAAGTAAATACAATTTTCCATACTAAATTGGTTTATAACACATCAATGTGCATTTATATTCAGTAAATAAACATGTATTATTCATTTAATTATAATAAAGTGCTATATTTGAGAGTGCTAAACATGGGTGTGTTTCCCAAAAGCAACTATGGTGGCAAGTTCCATTGAACTTTATTGGTAAGGACAGAACTGGAATAGATGTAATATGGTTATGTCAGATATGTCTTTTATCTTATTTAACCCTAACTAAAATAGTTGCAACCATCATCTTTTCATGTTCATGAACAACTGCATACAACTGAAACTAATTCAACTCCATAAGCTGGAGAATTTGTTTTAGTTAAACCTCTTTTTTTTCTGAGAGATGTACAAAAATTGGTGGGTATCAAAGATTCCTTCTTTCTTGTGCCTTTCAAACTGAATGGAAAACTCCATTTTGGACAGGAATCTCACCTAAGGTTGGAAGAATAGTCCTCTTCTGAATGGAATGCACCTGGTAATTTGTAGCAACAAACTGACCAGGATTCATTCACTTTCAATGAGAGCTGACAGTTTGAGTGAAAGTTCAATATTGCAGCTGAAGGAATGGAAGTCCTGTCTTGAATTTCAGAGCCCCATTAGAATTCACATTGTCTGGGGCATTCTGAAAACTACAGTTTTTACAAAAATAGTTTTTATGGTAAAGAGGCAAGATTTATGAGGATTTTTTTTATTGCATAACTTATTTAATCTGATATCTTGATAAACTTTATTGGAGACATCAATGTTTCCCCATTCAAGTAGACACAGGCTAAATTAGACTGAGTATTAACACATAGCTGCTAAGATGGAGTGACTAACTGCTAACTTGCCTATAAAGGGTCTTTGGCAGCAGTGACTGTTAAGAACATGATGAAGATGAACATACAAGCACATGAGCAATGGAGCAATGCATTAACTACAAATGGGAGGGAAGACACCAGAGCTCAAATGATCCACTTTCAGATCTAGTAAGATAACGTAAATGAGTGGAAATGCCTACTAAAACCCAACCAGTGATGTGACTTTTCAACATCAGGTGATTAAATTGCTTTAAGCCTATTTCACACATCCCACATCCGCAATATGTAAGCAGCATGCAGCATTTATTTTTGAGCCCATATTAACAGGTTACCTCATTCACACACAGCACATGAGCAGAGCAGTAAACCATAGCAGAAGCATGGTTACATCTACAGTATAGTTTTACAGTGAATTCATGCTCTAATAAACATATTATGAATTGACACAAGTCTTTTGCAGAATAAACTATTATAATTTATTCAATGTAATAAATATGTATAAATATGTAATAAAATAAATATGTAATAAAATGTGAAAAATATAACTATTTTTTTTACATTTTATTGGATGTTATATTACTTTTTGCCTATTTTGTTTGCAACATTTGTTACAAGTAGGGTATGGTATAGGAACATAGTTGCTTATTAGCATGCATATTACTAACATATTGGCTGTTTATTTCTAGTTATAAAACACATATTCTACATGACTACAGTATATTCCACATCCCTAATCCCTATCCAATACCTAAACTTAACTACTTCCTTATGTTATAGTTAATAGTTCTAGGTGTTGACAGAACCTGATTTATGCAGTGACAATGAGCGCTATCCAAAATTATGGCTTTTAAAATCTTACAATCTAAAATGTCAGCAAAAAATGAAGCAAGAAAATTAAACCTGGCTTCATCCAAAGTCTGTGTATGCAGGTTTAGTTTGACAGTACCTCATTGCCGCATCTAAACATTTCTACATACAAATATATTGTACAACTGTCTAAATGTATTGCAATTACAAATTTGACATTATGTAGAGTCTTGGCTTAAAAATCAGTAACAGACACAATAAATATATTCTACTCAGTAAATCTGACTGAATCCTGATGAACTATGCCCTGACAGCTCTCATGCCAATTATATGCCATAAGTGTATTATTTCTCAACAGCCCTCTTCTGATAACTATTTTATGACAACTGTAAAAAGAAATAATAATAATAATAATATCATTACATTTATACAGTGCTTTTCTAGGCACTCAAAGCGCTTTACATAGTAAGGGGGTATCTCCTCATCCACCACCAGTGTGCAGCATCCACCTGGATGATGCGACGGCAGCCATATTGCGCCAGAACACCCACCACACACCAGCTTACTGGTGAAGAGGAGACAGAGTGATGAAGCCAATCAGCAGATATGGGGATTGTTAGGATGCTCAATGAAATGTCTTCTGTAGAGCTGCAGTTCTGTCACACAACTGAATCACGGCTCAGTGGGCTCCAGCTGCTGCAATTATCCTGCTGCAGTGATTACACACTGCAGACGCACCAGTCATCAGTGTTTCTGTGAGGTACTGTAGTGCTGTGGGGAAACATGTCTTCCTCAGCACTGCCTCTATAAGAGGTTCCCTGATGTACTTTACATCCCGTGCCTTTCTACAAGACAAACCCACTTCCACTTGCTTTGATATCGACCGCCTCCTTGTAATCAAATGAGACCTTTCCCCCATCAGACCCGTATTGGATGGAGACATTTGTTGCAGTGCCGTTCCCACTCAATCCATAGGTCAGACATGTCATTACATTTCATTAGTTCTGACCGTATCAATGATCAAAGACGGATGGAATAAAATCCTGTTGGGCAACCTTCTTTTTTTGAAATCCACATCCACACAGATATAAAGCCTGATTTAAAGCATTCCAGGAAATGCTGTTGTATCAATGACGCCATGAACATGGTAGCGTTTCTATGTGGCTCATGTAGATGATGGAGATTACGTCAAAGGTCTGAGAAACAAATCTAGCCCATGGCTCAGCAGTGAATGATCACTTGGGTTTTTTATGCATATTAAAAATCATACAGCGAGAGCCTGTAAGCCTCTTGGCATTTGCCTGTCGTCTGTGGATTATAGTACAAACTGTTAGCCGTTAGCAGATGGATTAGCTTTAAATATGACAAATGCAAGAATATTCCTTTCGCATATTGACACAGACTCGGCAACACATTGCTTGCTCCTGAAGATTTAATTTGCCATGCATGATGTTACATTGAATGTATAAACAATTCTACTCATTATTCTAGGAATAATTTGCATGATTTGCAAGTGTCTGCTTGCCCATAACTGAATGTGTATTTTAAAACAGCATGAATTTTAAATTAATAATAGTACACATCTTTCAAAAACTAGCTTGAAAGCAATATTTTATGGATATACAAAACTACATATTTTACAGTCGACTACTCAATATATTTGGGTGAATCACCAACAGCTGGATGTAACAGAATATTAAGCTAAACTTAATATTGTAAAAATTTTACATAGACCAGCATTTATAAAATAAAATAAAAAGTCCAGACTGAATCCAAAACCAAAAACTAAGCTAAACTCCCTTTAACCTTCGAAAATATAGCGATCAGTTGAAGTCTGTGACAGTAATTGACTTGAAATTTTTGCTGAAGGTCTTAAACTTACACAAGCACCGCTTTTATTGCTGTTATGGCGTTGCTTTAAAAGACATGAAACAACTTTTCGGAGAGAGTTTAATATGCTGACTGTCCAGAAACGCTGCTGCAATCACTTTCTGTAAAAAATACTAAAGCTAAAAGATGGCTTGTTAGTGGATACATTCAATTAAAGTGAATGTGAAAATTGTGATTAAGAGAGTTTACAAAACAAAGACACGAAAGTGTCTATTAGGTGAAGAAACACTCATGAATTTACGGTTAACTGAATCATACTGTACTAATGTTGTAGTACTAATCACAGATCTATCATTCTATTATATAATAAAGTTAACATACTATGAGGATTTCAGTAAATTTGCAAGCTATTTTACTTCCATAATCTGCTGTGTCTGTAAATAAAACCAACAGCAATTTTAAATAATAGAGTATCCTTCATGCATATTCATTAAAATATCATTACAGAAAATACCTATTTGTTTATACTTCTACTAAATATATGAATTAAATATGCCAAGTTTCATGCGATGGTACTATTAACAATTTGCATCAAGGCATTTTGTCTAGCTTTGGGCAACTTCTTAGATGAAAATGAGTTATGTCATCATAACAAACCTTGATAATGACTCCACTGCACCCCCAAATGAATAGTATGGATCATCAGATTGAACAAAACTAATATTGCACACTCGTCTAAAACGGTAATTATTTAAACTATGTAAAAACCTGTGGCACTGGAGACACAGTTTGAGCACTGTTTTCAGAATGAAAAATGTTGTCATTAACTGCAGCCGCATTTGTTCAACTTTTGTTTTGTTTATTTCTTAATAAAATGAACAATCTTGGATTCAGTCCCAACTGATTTTCACGTATCTCTGGTGCATTGTTCTGGCACAAACCTTTTCTATGTTTGCAGGATGGTGGCTATAGCTATAACTTTGCATGTTATTTAAAAAAAAAAAAAAAGGTTAGGTCAAAATATTTGGAATTACTTGTAAAAAGCTATTTAATACAAATAGCTTTTTCCAGTCTACTATGACTGGAGTTTTCAATTCATGGGACTCTACATCATTTTTAAAAAGATTGATCAAAATGACTATTTATTTTTATCATTGTAAAACTCATTTAATGAGGAAAAAATGATAGAGCACAGCATTAAATCTGAGCGTTGATGAGTGATGACAAAACCTTGAACAAATGAAGCCCTTCTGAGAGTTACTGAGTTGTCTATGGGCCTGTGTAGATTAATCTGTCCAGATTTAGCTTTCCTGCAGTCATTTATCTTCTGGCAAGGAGTTGTGATGCTTTCCTAAGTGTGATAAATCTACAAATGTTCCACATTCACCAAATATTGTGTTTCTCCCAATTGCTTGGTTTTACATTTGGGTGTGCTTTGGTTTCACCTATAATGACCTCAACCTCTGTAAAAGCCTATTAGGGGATTTTTTTCATGGTAATTTGGGTGAATTCCATGCAATTTTAAGCAGGACAACAGCACTTAGTTTGCCCAGAGGTGAGCTATTTTTCCTTGTTCAGTCGTCCTGGAGGACACACATTCATGCTGACTGTGTGTTTTCAAAAGCTAGTTTTAAGTTTCAGAGGCTCTGTTCTGTTTTGATCTGCTGCAGAACATTCATGTAGGACAAACTGTGAAACAAGAACACTTATCTTACAAATGAGCTGTTACCATTAAAGGGAGTATTGTGTTAATGTTTTGTAGCTTAAATTATGATTGAGCAAGCTTACCCACAGTGATATAAACAGAACTGACCAGATCGATTGACCTATCGTGCCTCACCGGTAATCTTAGGAAATCTGTGTGCATTTTTCTCTCCTGGGCATGACTTACTGTTGAAAAATGGCTGCCTGTGCTCCTGCCTGACTTGAATATGGAGTAGCGCTGTTGGCATGACTCCCAGATCATGGGAAAATTGTGAAAGACCTGTGTAGGATCTTCCCTGTGGTGTCAGCTGGTGCCTCGTGACTTGCCTTAATATATTTGCCTCATCAGGCATTTGGTATCGGTTGATAAATACATATAGCCTTAAAAATGATGACAACAGCACAATACACGCAGTGTTTAACTAAGCAAAGCAGATAAAATGAATCATCATTACAGAAGCAAAAAATAAAAAAGGGAGCTGGGATTCAAGTCAATTCAAGCTTATTTGTATAGCGCTTGTTACGATACAAATCATTGCAAAGCAACTTTACAGAAAATTGAGTTTCTACAATATTTAGTAATAGCTTATAAATGGTGATTGTCAGTTTATGTGCATATGGAATTTTCAAAAAAATTAACGCAAATCGTAGTCAACCAGACGATGAACACTATTAACAGCAATTATTATGTGATTGCATAGTAAGTAGCAATATTTGTTAGTTCTGTAACTAACTGTTGTGTGATGGTTTCAACATGAAAATAATTAGATTTCTTCTTCGTGATTTGTATACATATTAGTCGCATACAAGAAATCATACAAATTATTCAATAAACTACACACAAAAGCAAACCTCTTGGAAAAACAGACCTCTGGCGACATTTCTGCTAAATTATATCATGGTGTTTCTGGGGAAATGTGGTGGTGCTAAAAGCACTTTCGGTTTCAGGCAAAATGTATCAGTTGTATGTATCATGACAGTTCGGAAATGTCCATTGAGTGTTGCTTAAAGGTTAATGCTCTATCGCATTCAAACACAGTTAACCAGCAATACTGACCATAAACCTAACAAACGTTGTCCACAAATCAAGCTTGAAATAAAAATGCATTTTCTGATGCAACCATGACAATTTTAGCTTATTTTTATAAGTCTTTGAACTCTTCTTTTCACTGAAGTTGTACCTGAGTGCTCCACATCACAAGTGCAGTGTTGTACCAGGTGAGCTACCGAGCAAGTTTACTATATCAGAAAAGCCATACATACAGAGTTGATTATGGGATGCAAATGTCAAAATTGGTTTCCAAATCATGTACTTTGGTAAAAGTGTTCAGGGTCATAACATTGTATTAGTGGAAGGAACAGTGTGTTAATAAGTGTTTATTACATCAATAATCTGCCCCTGAAATCAAAATGTGTGTGAAACTAATTGGTGTTTTACTGACTCGAGTCTTATCTTATATTTTTGAGAGCAAATGGGAAGAATAAAGCATTTTTAATTAAAGAATGTAGCACAATAAGTAATGCACTTTCCATTTTGTTGTTTCTTAATCTTGCCTGTGTGAATCTCTAAATGATGATGGCACATTATGTACAAAACAAAGTAAATCCATTTGTGATTGTCACCGGCAGAATTATTCTGTATTTTCAGACACCTCCTGCCAGACCAGCCCTGCAGGTAAAAATCCAGTGTGAACTAAAGTCTTTGAAGTTCTCAGGATGCTTCAGCATCTCACGTCCTGTAACTTTTCTCCAGCAGCCCGAAGCTCACAAAGCAGGAGAATAATTGTTCTTGTCTTTATAATAATCTGTCCAACTCCTGCAGTACTTTTGTAGAGAGAACAGTTTACAGTGTGCTAATCATATTACTGGCAAATATCAGGAGAGGCAGCTGAGAATAACTCTGGCTAATATAAACCCTAATAGCATGAAGCTCTCAAATTAAAATACAATATTTTTTAAAAAACAAAATAGAAATGGTAACTGGGTTGCTTCACATATGCCTAGGTGAACCTTTAGGCTAAACAGTATGATTTTTTTATTTATTAATTTTTTTGTGTGAGGACAGCTAGGTCTTATGACAGTTCTGGGATCACAATTCTAAGAAACATTAGTACCGATACTTGCTACTGCCAATACATCCTCAGACATGCTGCTGTGAAATTGTAGGAAATACTGCTTCTGCACATATAAAATATATGAAATAACTCCCATATATAACAAACATGAAATCACACTGTAGCAGATCTGCGCAGGTGGAGCTGGGGAAGGTGGAGGGCTTCTGAAGAGGGCTTCTGAAGAGAGAACTGCTATGGCGAGCACGTGACAAGTATTTGAATGTTGAGCATCAGTTCATTGGCTGCTGAGGCATCACAATCCAACCAGCTGTGCCAGATCAATAATAGTGAGATCATATTAGATTTAGACCTATTAGCCTGCAACAGCTAGAGATTCATGACAGAACTTTGCACTTCTGTCGGAATATGAATATTATTTTATTTTATTCAGTATTTGTGCATGTCTATTTTAATTTACATTTTTAGCTGTGAATTTATTGAATGAGCACTGTGCGATGTCCGAACCGATTGCACTGTATTTTACATTTTCACTGTTTTTTTTTTTTTTTTTATGTTTTTTTTTTTTTAATGTAAAATAACTGTTTGGGGAACTGCTTTTAAATAAGTCAATTTTGAAATCATTTTCAAAGTTTAAAAATTGCTTGTTTTATTTTTATTTATTTATTTTTCTTCATGTTTATTTCACTTTCTTTTATGTAAAGCACTTTGAATTACCATTGTGTACGAAATGTGCTATATAAATAAACTTGCCTTGCCTTGCCTACATCCAGTTATATGTTTATTTAAAGTGGCATGTTGTTAGCTAACTTGACTGAGTTCCGGTTATGTCCAGAGTTGTCAATTATGGAGTCATATTTCAGTTAGAATGCTGCATTGGAATATATCATTAAAGTGTCAGCATTAGAGTTCACCAGTGGAGACCAAATGTACAAGAGCAATATATAAGGTAATGTGATTTTTCTATTATATATCTACTTTGCATAGTTAAGCTGAAGAGAAGGTCCTTAAAATGTCCTTGTTTGAAGTTTTCCTAAAGGCCTTTTGTCTTCTGCCCAGAACATGGAGTGGATTGTCGAGAGCTGGCATGGTGCCCTGCTTTAGAAACAAATTTCCCCTGTTGGAGGGAAATCAATTATTCATGAAGTTTGCATGGAGCACTGAGAATGAGCGAAGAAGTAAAGGCGAGATGAGAGGAGAGGAAATGGGTTTATGGATTGTGTTGATTGATATTTGTGTGTGTGTGTGTGTGCCAGCACTGACTGGATTCATTGCTGACAGAACAACAGTGCTTAAGCATACAGTTTATGATTGTTTCTTCAACTATGGAGATTTTTTTTAACTTGTGGATCTTTAGAAAATGCTGTAAACTCAAAACTTAAAACCCACTAGTTTGTATAAAAGTCTGCCATTTAAAAAATATATATATATATATATATATATATATATATATATAATATATATATAAAACATTTGTTGAGAAGTTTTTATGATCCATGTAAGTAGGACTCAATTGTGTCTTTACATATAGTTTTATAATTGTATTAATTGAAATATGGTTACAGTATACAGCCATGTTTTAGTATTCATGGCAAATTCAAATATATTTTAATGCATTTTTTTAGTTAACCTGATTGACATGTATTTAAATATATTTGAAATGACTAATTTAAATAAATTAACAATTTTGTAATAATTCAGATTATTATAATATTTTATGTAATATTGAATAACACACTACAATTTGTAAAGTGCTGTGCATAGGTTTTTGACAAAAGTCAAAAAGTGCACTTCTCTAAAGCATGGCAAAGGATTATTAAAATGATGCTTTAAAATAAAATTTGTTATGACAAAATCCACATTTTAAATGTGTACATTTGATGTGTACTAATCATTTGAATCATCATAAAAATATATATCTTTAGGAGACTTCCATCAACTGAAATTGATTGTTCTTTTCAATGTCACTTTAGACATTAAAACACAAACCCATCCAAACCTTTGACCCAACCCATGAAAATGTAATGAGATTCAGTAGATCAAATATCTATTTTTTTATTCCATAAACCTCTAAAAGATCAACACCATCTTCTGTAAGAATAATCTTCATACAGGACTTATAAATCATGTCGGTCTAAAAAAAAAAAAAAAAAAACATTTCCTGAATCAGTGTAAACAAGCTTTCATGAGTTTCCACAGTTAATAAACTCTAAAATCTGAACTGGGTCCAGATTATGTGACTAAATTATCTGTAACGATTTGTGGAGAGTAGAAACGATTTCAAATAACCTTTCTGTAACTCCTCTGGGAAATTCACTGCTTCCTTCAAGCTGTTCTCATGGGGAATCGGGACACTGATAAAGCTGTGGATGAAAAGGTTCATCAAGGAACAAATGATTCATTGTGACGCACTGATATACCCTCACTTTCCTAATAAATATAGATGTATTGTCCTCCCACATGTTTGAAGTTTTCTTTCATTGACTGAAATATCATCTGTCCCCTTCATTATCGTCACGCTTGACCCAGAAAGGTCATCTGTGTGGATATGTCTATATGGATCAGGCTCAATATCAAAGAAACCATGACAGTTTCCACCCATTTATCCCATTCTACTGACCCACTTGAAGATGTTACTGTTTACTTATACTAATCATGCATTTTTCATGGGTCACCATTGGGAGGGCAGCCAGGGGATATGCAGGCCATTAGGAATTCTAATCAGGTCCAGTCGTTGCAAAGGGAGAAAGAAATTTACATCCCATCATAGTTCAACCAGTCTTTGCACAGCCTGCACAGGCCCCTGGATCAGCTGGGGGAAAAATGGGCAGCTGTGTGCATGCTTTTCTAGGAAGGTCCTCTTTAATATGCAAGATGGTTTCAAGGTTTGGAAGTTGGATAAAGGTTTTCCATGCATGTCTTAACAAGCAGCTGTTGATCTTGCAAGCCAGCACAGGGGCTGTGAGTTTGCTGCTGCATGGCTGCATGGTTTATATGCTCGTGAAACTTGAGGTTCTGTTGAAAAAGATTAGATATTCTAGGGTCTCACGTACTTTTGTTGTGCACGTTGCCTCCAGCTTGTAGCATCCACTGCAGATTCATTACAATCCACCCTGCAGAGGAGAAATCGACTGCAAGATGTAAAGGTTTGGAGAAAATACAAGCTTTGTTCCATAATCTAGTAGGCGCCTTTTTCAAAGAGAGCATCCTAAGCAGCATGGAACCTCATAAATTACTCTATAAGGCAGCAACTCCAAATAATGTTTTGGGTGTAGTGAAGTTCTTCGTACAGTGTTTTTGAAATTTTGTAGTCACACTCATCTGTGGTTTCTATAAGTATATCATTGCTTAATCATTTACTTTTAAGAAAATGATTAGTATTTTTATGCACAGATCCATGCTGTAGTACTATGATGTAATTTTTCATTAGCATGTTGCAAAGCTAACCATGTGGTACTTTAACATCCACACAGAAAATTGGGTAAATCAAAAAATTGGATTATATCATTTTTTTTCTTACTTCATCTGCCATCTTGGGTGGGGAGTTTTAGAGAGTTTTCACAATGCTATATGGGATACATTTAGAATTTGACCCAAAGGAGACATTGCTGTAATACACCAAAAAGAACATAAAATAATTAGCAGTAGGGCTAGTTGCTGTCTACGTGTCTGGGCTAAAAAGTCACGCTTGACCACACAAAGACTACAGTCAATGGGTTAGGTGCACCAATTAAAAATTACGTTTATATAAAATGATTTCAAATTTTTTTTTTTTTTTTTACAAATGTATGCAAACCATTAAATTAAGGGGTCATTTGATGTTTTTTTAAAGGTCATTATTTTGTTGACATGCATTAATGTTCAAAAAACATTTTTTTTTTATACTCTACATTATTGTAGGTCTTCTATGCCCCTACTCTCTCAAACACGTCATTCCTACAAAGACCTCCTCCCGACAAGCACAGTTTGCTCTGATTGGCCAAGTGACCCAGTGCATTGTGATTGGCCGAACACTGTAAGCACTAGTCAGAAATGTAACACCCCTTTCCATAATGGGAGTCAATGAACAGAGCTCTCTTCCACCCTCAACACCCATGGCTGAAGTGCCATTGAGCGAGGCACTGAGCCCCCAGTTGCTCCCCAGGCGCTGGATATATAGCCTCCCACTGCTCCAGGTGTGTGTTCATGGTGTGTTCACTTCTCCTTGCTCTGTGTGTGCACTTGGATGGGATAAATGCGGAGCACCAATTCCGAGTATGGGTTACCATATTTAGCACGTCACGACTTTTTTTCACTTTCATAATCGTGAGATTCATCTTTCTAAATAAATGTAAAGACAGTTAATAATGTCCTTAGTTTTACTATCAGTTTAATCCCTAAAATGGGAACAGAGTCAGAGACAGACACAGTGATGAAGCTCGTATGTGCTTGCAGTACACCAGCCACAGACGTTTAAGACCTCTAACTCCACTGATGTGACCGTGTCTCTCACTCTCTCTCTCTCAAACACACACACACAGACACATGTGTACATGTGGGCACACACAAGTTGCACAAAACTCTGCATTTGAACAGTCAATAGCAAATACTTAAAATAATAACAGAACATACTTACAGTAGCTGATTCAGAAACGCCAGATTGTCACAGCAAAGTCAGAATTACCTCCTCTCCTAGGTTTACAAAACGTCCATAAAATGTGTTGCTGTTCTTTTGTAAGTAATCTTAAGCCCCTTTTACACTGCAATTCTGGAAAATACATGGGAAATGTGTCCTGGTAATTGTTCCCGGGTCACTAGATTTTGCACTTTCATACTGACAGTGATTACCCAGTGATTACACAGCCCATAAAGGTCCTGTAAAGACATGTGACATCAGGGTGTGATGTATAATGTACTAGTCGAAAACGCTAGTCATGTTAACTTTCACTGAAGCTGGCGAACTATCTCAGCATCAGCGCATAAAGTGAGGAACTAACTGATCTCTGCTTCATTACAGTTTGCACATATTTGATTTGCCTTCAAAACACCCGGTAAAAGAGTCGCGTGATAATGTCACCACGACACCTCTTTTACGGCATTAGTTCTGGCATTTGTTCACACAGCGCTCTTTCCGTGACTGAACCTGGCAATGTCACTAGGTCCCCACATAGTGTATAGTCATGTGGGGCCGTGTTTGAATGAGCCGTTTTAGGGGGCGTGGCAGAGTCTTTTATAAAGTATATCTCTTTGGATTTGAGACTTTAGTCTTTCCAACTTTACAGATCTTCTTCATGCACCAAGAGCTTGTAACATTCCGAAGAGAAAGGAAAATTTAAATTGCATTATATGACCTCTTTAAGACAACTGAAAACAATGAAGGACTCTGCATGTCGAAAGATCATGCTTAAGGGTACCTTGAGTGTCCAAAAGCGACGCCAAGGGGTCCTGACCAAGAGTCAATATGCCATGCGTTGGAAGTTAGAACGTGTTGAAATTTGCACTTGTTTTAGAAGATAAACAGTCAATCAGGGGTGTGTTTCCCCCGGTTCCATTGTACCAACAAAAGTCAATGAAACTTGCAATCATAGTTAGATACACTCTAAAAACTGCTGGGTTGAAAACAACCCAATTTGGGTTATTTTGACAACCCAGCGCTGGGTCAAAAAGGGACGAACCCAGCGCTGGGTTGTTTTAACCCAACCAGTTGGGTTATCATATTTAACCCAGCCTGCTGGGTTGCCTTTTTTATGGTTTAAAATGACTATATTGCAGGGTTTAAAAAACCAGAGCGGGTGTTTTTTATCACTGTATTTCAGAAGGAAAACTACTGTATTTAGAAAATGTTCGATATAATTTCGCATGTGCTTGATAAGGCAGCGTTTGTGAGCTCACTACCGCTCTGCAGCCGTTACCGGAGAAACCTACCTCTCCCGCTCTTAGCGCCTCCTGCTGGCAGAAAATAAACTCGCAGAGTGCAGCCATGTGGGGAAACAATGCATTTCTACGTTAAAATTAACCCAAATTGAGCTAGGCATTAAACCTACAAATGTTGTTCATTTTAAATATCACTTTTACACACAAATAATAATTACCAAAAGGAAAATATTTATTAAAAACAAGAAAAAAGTCAAAAAGTAACATGTTAGAAGAAATGCAGAAAAAGGTGGCATTAACAGTTCATAAACAAAGCATTGAACATTTGATGAATATAACTTAAGATCAAATTGGACTTTGTTCAATTGTACATATTGTATAAAAATATACGAAAACACATACAATAAATTTACAATTAGTTAGGTTTTTTTCCAACTATTCTGGCATGACAGTACACAAATAAATCACAACATTAACTTTGATATTATCACATTTAACAGACGCATGTGTGTGTGTGTGTGTGTGTGTGTGTGTGTGTGTGTGTGTGAAAGAAAGTGACAGGTGTATGAATGACAGAGTGTAAACTCTTCTACTAAACAACACAGAAAAAGCATTTAACTTTTTTTTTTTTTTTTTTAACAAATTATACACTCACAGTTTGTTTCATAGTCCATGAATACAGATCATGCATCACGGTCAATTTTCATGATTATGGAGCCAGAAGAGTCTCAATAAAGATAAATGCACACACTACATTCACATATGCACACACAGGATTCATAGATGCACACACATGATTCATAAATACACACACAAGATGCACAAATGCGCACAAAATTCACAAATGCACACACAAAATTTAAAAAGCACAGAAGATTCACAAATGCATACAAAATTCAGAAATGCACACAAAAATCAGAAATACACACACAATTCAGAAATGCAAACAACATTTACAAAGGCACAGGACAAGATTCACAAATGTATTTCTGATGCACACACACATATATCTTGATTCACAAACTGCTTGCGGTCTGTGAACTTCACTGCATTTGTGTGTGAATTTTGAGACTCCCCTGACTTGGCTCGACACACAAATGCTTTTTTTTAAACAGGGAATGATCAGCAACCAATCAGATATCTCCCTTCTTTTAGCCAATCACAAGAATGCACCCCATGTGGGGGGATTGTTTACTTATAAGCCAATCACATGAACGTGTTCACACAGCAATTGTATTAAATTGTATGAAAATACAGATGTTTACATTACAATTCAGGTTTATTTTTTATTATTTTTTACTAAATATAAATTTAAAAATGTCTCAATACATATAGCCCAGTGACTGCAGAAAAAAAAGTTAACCATGGATTCATAAATCTGCAATAGGCAATTATTTCATTTTATTGAAATATTTTAATGAAAGTAAAAAAAAAAAAAAAAAAAATGTTTAAACCTTTTTGAATATTTAAATATATCTAAATATTCTTTTGGATGCAATATAGAAGTCACTTTAATTATAATATTCAGTCCCTACATGAAGAGAGAGTCAGTGGTCCGCTGCGAGAGGAAAGTGGCTCTCTGGCTGCGAAAAGTGGGTCTCCGGCTGTTGTTCGCTTAGGAAAGTGAGTTGATCGCTGCGTGAGGAAAGTGAATCGTTCGCTCAACTTCGCTGCTTGAGGAAAGTGAATCGTTCGCTGAGGAAAGTGAGTCGCTCACTGGGTGAGGAAAGTGAGTCGTTCGATGCGTGACTCGTGAGGAAAGTGAATCGTTCGCTGAGGAAAGTGAGTCGCTCGCTGCGTGACTCGTGAGGAAAGTGAGTCGTTCACTTCGCAAAGTGAGTCGGCGGCTGTGTGAGGTAAGTGAGTCGTTCGCTGAGGAAAGTGAGTCGTTCGCTGCGTGAGGAAAGTGAGTCGTTCGCTGATGAAAGTGAGTCGTTCGCTGAGGAAAGTGAGTCGTTCGCTGCCTGAGGAAAGTGAGTCGTTCGCTGCGTGAGGAAAGTGAGTCGTTTGCCTGTTTGGCTTATAAGTAAACAATCCCCCACGTGGGGTGCATTCTTGTGATTGGCTAAAACAAGGGAGATATCTGATTGGTTGCAGATCATTCCCTGTTTAAAAAAAGGCATTTGTGTGTTGAGCTGAGTCAAGGGAGTCTCAAAATTCACACACAAATGCAGTGAAGTTCACAGACCGCAAGCAGTTTGTAAATCAAGATATATGTGTGTGTGCATCAGAAATACATTTCTGAATCTTGTCCTGTGCATTTGTGAATCTTGAGTGCATTTGTAAATGTTGTTTGCATTTCTAAATTGTGTGTGTATTTCTGAATTTTGTGTGCATTTCTGAATTTTGTATGCATTTGTGAATCTTCTGTGCTTTTTAAATTTTGTGTGTGCATTTGTGAATCTTGAGTGCATTTGTAAATGTTGTTTGCATTTCTAAATTGTGTGTGTATTTCTGAATTTTGTGTGCATTTCTGAATTTTGTATGCATTTGTGAATCTTCTGTGCTTTTTAAATTTTGTGTGTGCATTTGTGAATTTTGTGTGCATTTGTGTATCCTGTGTGTGTATTTATGAATTATGTGTGTGCATGTTGGAATCCTATGTGTGCATATGTGACTGTAGTGTGTGCATTTATCTTTATTGAGACTCTTCTGGCTCCATACATGATCTCTTTAGCATAACTGATGTAATCATGAAGAAACCCCATCAGCACAGCATGTGACATCTTCTACATCATCCAGGGCAGCGTCCTCCTTTAAAACCACCGCTGCATCAGTTTAGGGGAAAGAAGATTCTCCTCTCTGACCAGCATTCATCCCAGTCACCGCCTGTTCTTCATCAGTGGCCTAAGAGAAACACATTTGAAAAAATTAAACATTTAATTAAACTATCCATTTTCAGGTAGAGGTGTATTCACATCTGTAAGGATAGGTAAATAATCGGTGTTAAAGTTTCAATACTTTGTGTGGTTGTTTAATGTCTCAGTCCACCACAGCGCTCCAGAATGCTATAATGGCAGCACTAGTGTGAGGACATGCGATATTGTTTGAATAAATATTGCTTTCAGAAAGCTTCTTTACTGAAACATTAAAACAGACATGACCTTCACATACCTCACGATATTCATGTACATGGAGGGCTGCTCTTCAAACCATTAGTTCAACAAATAATTAAAATGTTCATAATTTACTCTCCCCATGTTTTTCCAGACTCATACAAACTCTGCTCATTTTTTGGAAAACGTATGAATATATTTAATATTCTCTTTTTGTGTCCTCCATTTATTTTGAACATACATGTTTGCTATCATATAATTTAAGATGTATTCATATATAAATATCAGAATTTACTTCTACAATAACTCTATATTTATGAAACTTGAAAATACTGATTATCTAAACTATAAATGGATTAACAAATATTATGAGAAAACTAAAAATATATTATGTTGTAAAGACAGACAAAAGTCTTATAGGTTTGGAATGACTTGAGGGCAAGTAAATGATTTTTTGTGTGAACTTTACCTCTAAGAGCGAAGACCAAGAATAATGACTCTCCAAATCAGACAAGACAACTCCAAAGTTGGTTTGAGTTCTGCAATAAAACACACAGACATCAATGGTCTTAATGAAATGAGCACGTAATCACACTGTTGTTGCATCAAAATGTGAAGTAAACTGGCAGGAGACAACAGAAAAATTTATTTTCTAAAAATAACTTACATAAAATCTCAAAGGAATGGTGCTCTCCCATGTCTCTTGCTTTTAACATCTACAAAAACAAAAAACAAACATTATTTTACTCTTAGTAAAACACAACAACAACAACTGATAACATGAAATTATGAAGTTTACTTGCCTTAAACGATCTTTCCCTCTCTTCAGAAGAAGCTGAGAAAACCACCTCCTCACACAAGCAGACTTGTGTGTCCTTAACTCCAGTTAGTTTGAGTTCTGCAAAGAGGGACATCAATGGTTTTAATAAAATATTAACATATACATACATACATACATACATGCATATATAAAATCACACTGTTTTTGCATCAAAATGTGAAGTTAACAGGCAGGACACAACAGAAACATTAATTTTCTAAAAAAAAAAAAAAGTAATAATTTAACTTACATCAGTCTCAGAAGAATGAAGTTATCTTGTCTCTGGATTTCAACATCTAAAAAAAAAAACCACATTATTTTAGTCTTAGTAAAAATGAAGATAACTTGATGTTATTCTGAAGTTTACTCTCCTTAAACCGTCTGTCCCTCTCTTCAGAAGAACACCTCCTCCTCATCCTCACACAGGTCTGTGATTCCTCACACAAACAGCTTCTGTGTCTTTAACTCTCAGCACGAGGACAATGAAGACACGAGCTCGACAAGAAATATTACATGTAAAACGTACTTTTAACAGTTACCACTTCAACAGCCTCAAAATAATTATGCTAGTCTTTACTACACAATGCCGTTTTCTTTAGGAGACAAAAATACATTCAGTTTAACCGCGAAAAAAAAGACAAATTCACATGAGCGTAACCGTGACAATAACCGTCTGTTAACGCCTCAAAAAGTACAGATAATGTAAAATCTTATGTAAATATGACAAAATACATTCACAGACGTTATATTAAAAGTACATCCTCCGTTCAGTAACGTTATATGAGGCAGTTAAGACCTCCGTGTCTGAGGCGAAAACCGAGTCCGTTTTTTTTTTTAATATATATAACGTTAAGCTCCTTTGTTTCCGCCTTTCATACAACCGGGTAAACAATAAAAGATAACTTTACATTTTGAATATTTACTTACCATAGTCTTTCACTCGCTTCTCGCTTCTATCACGCTGAGAAAATGGCGGCTGCTCGCACTGGAGACGTACGATTTTGACGTGACGTGCGTGCTCTCCTTCACGTCCGCGTCCTCAACCCACCCCGCTGGGTTAAAAAAGATAGTTATTTTCAACCCAAACTTGGGTTAAAACATCCCAAAGTCCTATCCAACGGCCTCAACCCAGCAGTTGGGTTGAAAAAACAACCCAGCGTTTTTTAGAGTGTAACAATGGGTTTGGGAAATCACAGAGTGATTCAACATATTCAATCACACTAAAAAGCCAGTGTCATGTTCTGACTAGTGCCACTGTTGTGTGAACACAACATACAATGTAAGATGACAACGTTGGTCTGAACGGCTTGGTGTATCAAGGCCTTTACATTTTGAAACAGCCTTTGCATAACAAGTCTTGTTAACTTAGTTTATTTTAATGGTATTTCATCTAACTCCCCTTGTGAAAAAAAAACCCTGACTTAATCAGGCTAGATGTCTCCAAACAAGCTGTAACAATTTTGCCAATTTGTAACTGTTTTGTTTTGTCAAATTTGAAGCTAATTTGTATGTCCTCCTTCCTAAGCTTTAGGCCAATCTGCTTACACCACACACATAGGTTCTTATGTGTTTCTTGTGTTTTTGCAAGAGTTTGAGTTGGATGTGCAGTTGCTGCTGTATGGATATTTGAATTCAATACTTTGAATATTATTCAGCGGCAGATCTTAGAGGGAAGCACAAAGAGCAGTAATGGTCTGGTTTGAGGTCCTCTCAAGGTGGCGATGCATCTATCCGAGCAATACACTTGTGAATATAAAGGATGCTGGGAGATGTGTATGTTGGGGGAAGGGCGTACATTTAAGGATCGGATGTAGGAAACACAATATGTCCAGTAATGGCTCTTCTTCTGTTATTTAGATCATCACGATATGCACTGCCATTCAAAAGCTTTGGATTAGATAAAATGTTTAGATGGAAACTGGCATGTTGATAGATAGACAAATTCTATAGTTTGTTCTATTCCTTGAATTTTCCATTTGCAGCTATTACAGCTTTCAGAAAATATTCTAGCTGTAAGGGTTTGAGGGAAGATTTCATCCCACACCTTCTGTAGCACTTCCCAGAGGTGCGAGCGGCTTGTAGGGCATTTTTTCTCTGACCTTACACTTAAGCACATCCCACAGGAGCTCAGTGTGGTTTAAATCAGGCAATAGTGCAGGCTAGTCCATCAAAGACAGTACTCTAGCTCCCTGTTTCTTCCCCAAATAGGTTTTGCATAGCTCAGAAGTATCTTCAGATCTTCATAGTGCTGCATGATGAAATTTGAACCAATCAAGTGCTGACCACAGGGGATGGCATGACATGGTATAATAGAATGGTATTTTTGTTCCTTGCACTCTGCATCAATCTCCAAGCTCAACAGCACCAAAGCAGCCCCATAGAATTACATTTCATTCATGCTTGACAGAAAGCATCAAGCATCCTTAGATTTGTTATATGTTTCACATGCACACTCTTCCTTGATTTAACCCTTCAAACTCATTTGCACAGGGTACTCTTGTCAGTCACCCACCATCCAGTGTTTGTGCTTTTGCTTATTTATCTTTTATTTTATTTTCCAGTTTCAGCTATTTTAACATTTCCTTTATGTCCAACATCCTGGAGATCTTTTGTATGTCTCTGCTTGAGCGGTTCTGGGTCTTTGTTAAAATTTGCCTTCTTTTATAAGAGCAGTAGTGGACATCTTTGTAATCTTCGGTTTCTTGGCAAACATATATGTGGAATCGCCTTCATTTTGCAATTAATATATTAATGAATAAATTATACATCATTTGACTTGGAGTTACAACATGTTGCAAACCAAGGAAGGAAATGTACCTTCTTTGTTGAACAGAAGATTGGGTTTCAGGTGTGCCTTTACAGAGGTTTGAGGTGAAAGATCATTAAATCACTAAAAGAATGAGTCCTGAATTCAGATAAAATAATAATAAATAATTATAAATCAGCAGTACAGTCATCTTCAGCAATAGTAATGTTCTGGATAGTAGCAGTGAAAAAAAGTGGTGAATAAAAGTATCAGTCAAAAACTTTAATATGAATGTGTAGCATGTATATATTCTGTGCTGCTTGTATATGTATGTTCTGGAACTGAATCACTGAATGATGAGCTCAACCCTGTTCTTATTACTTGGTTATTACATTATTAGTTGCTATAGGGTTGTGATTTAAATTATTAGGTCTGGGACAAAATGCTTGGGCATTCAACAGAATGTAATGTTAGTGCCAATTGCGTTCAAAAGTTCGTTTTTCCCCAGTTGGCTGGAAACTTTATGAGAAACCAGAACACAATATCTGGTTTAAATTACATTGTAAGATGCGGCAGTGCCACTTGCGTTGCATTATGAATTGTGTCTGGCAGATTTCTGAATGCACCAGTGAATGTTATAAAGTCTGCGCAGCCAGAAGCGCTTGCATTGAGTCATAGATTGCTGGACAAATGTAGCGAAAATTCTGGGAAATCAAATGTTACCAGTACAATAGTCTCCTAGCCTCAGAGAATATACTCCTACAGACTTACACAGATTGTTTACTGGCTGTCTGATGCATATTTAGAACAAAAACTCACTCCGGTCAGATATACCATGCAACTTTCAAGAGTCATGGTGTACAACTTTTGTACACACTTCCTCATCCACCTTTCAGTGACTTCTTTACACACTTCGGGTTCAGTTTTTCTAGCTTGACGCTAAATAAAATGTTTCATATTGGACCAAAATAAATAAAACTTCTTTCATCACGGATGTAAACTTTGGATCAGTTCTTCTCTCTCCACACAAAATACTCCTAGGTTAGCCTTTTTATTCTTTCTCCTTATGAGAGGTTTACCCTGACCAGCGTTGAACTGGTAATTCCAGCTGCAGTGTTGAACTGATTTCCCATTGAGATTCTCCGCATTATCCTGTTCTCTCACACATATCTCTTTTGTGGATCACCAGTCTTTTGGGGGGACTTAAATGATTTAGTGACATTGTAAATATGCAGGATTCTAGAAATCTCAGATTTGGCATCGCTTAGAATGACCAACTTTCCTTGCTATGGCTGCTATTGGAGTTCATCTGGACAACCTGCTGTCAGAGGGTTTCAGTTAATTTATGTTAATTTATTAATGATTCACCATCTTTCAAAGTCACTGAAAACTGAAAAGTTAGGTTGCCAGTTAAATAGAGTTTGTTAGATAATTAAGGAAATTAGCATGAGGTGCAAGTGTTACACCAATAACTGGGAGGTATCTGAAAGTGTTCTCTTATTTTGATCAGTGTTCTTTTTCAAATATCTAATTTCAGTTGGTCATACTTTACATCAGAATAGACTTAACTTATGCAATATGCCTAAAAAATGGTTACTGTTAATAATGTTAAAATACTAAGCAGTGACCACAAAATGTAGAAAATGGTAGGTTGTTGTTTTATTTTCAACTCCATTATATTTGATCAAAAATAAAATAAAAATAGTAATATTGTAAAAAAAAAAAAAAAAAAAAAAAGGAATATAATTTAAAATGTTATTTATTCTGTCACGGCACAGCTGATTTTACTAAAAAAAAATTTCATCATTACTCCAGTCTTCTGTGTCACAGTCTTCATCCAACATGTTGATTTTCTGGACGACAAACATGTCTTATTATTATCAATGTTGAAAACATTTGTGCAATGATGTATTTTTGATGCTTTGAGTATAAAATATATCAGAATGGCATCTTATTGAGCTCAAACTTTTGAAGAGTAGTGTGTTTTGTCTGTACACATTTGTACAAAACATGTATTTTTTCATTGCAGAACAATCATTTAAAAGCACCATCACACTTGCTATTTTTGATATAACAATTTTATTACAAAATTTAGACTTTTTTCATCTTTCAGTGCTGCCATGCTTTGAGCATATAACAATACAGTATAAAATCTCAACCCAAAATGAGCTAATAAAAGCAGTTTTTCTTTGATGCTGTTGCAGCATTTAGATGTTCATGCTGTTTTCTGTACATGTAACATTCCTTGAAAAATACAAACACCTGCCGAACACGCCACGATTAAAGCAACTTTAAATTATCAGCCTATTCTCGCAAACCGTTTCAACTGTTACGAGGCGTAATCAACATAACGCATCAGTAGTTACACAAGGAAAGAAAGAGATAAATAGAAGTACACTGCAAATAATGACAAATGTGTTGAGATCTGATCTTTTCAACAGCCCAAGGCACCCAGGCTTGAAATATGTTGGCAATTATCAAGTTATTTTTACAAACCCACACACACACACACATACACAGACACACCAACAAAAAAGAACAAACAATAATGCTTGAAGCAAGAGGTGATAAGACAGAAGAAAAGCATGATTAAAAAAAAAAAAAAAAAACACACTCAGCTTTGCTCGTTTTACATTCTACATCCGAAGTTCACAGTGAGTATCCCAGGCAGTGGGTAGATCTATCTAATAATCCTGATGGGGAACAGTAACTTAAGTGGTTCAGAAATCTACTGCGAGACTACATGGCTTCCTGTTCAAAGGAAGAGGTCAAATGATCCAGGATGTAAAGATGGAAGTCCGAGCCATATTGTGTTAAGTGGTTTTCCGGTAAGGCGTTGCTTGCCCAACAGACAACCAGAGAAGAGCAGAACCACTGTGCCTTCAAGCTAAGACCAACATCAGCACATGCCTTCAAGATCCAGAAATACATGACAAAAACGTGATCATTTTAGGTGTTAAGAGACAAGAAATATTGAAATATCTAGAAAATTCCCATTGACTTTGATGTCTATGCTTTTTCTTGATTGAAAATGTTCTTTAGGGATGAATGATTTGGTAACAGACACCTGGAAACTCGTATCTCTCATCGGCTGGGAGATTTCTGTGCTCTTTTAGTTCAGTTGGCGACAGGCCTCAAATGTCCATTTCGAAGCTCCTCCGTAGACCTCAATGCTGGTTTCCAACCAAGAGAAGACGTTCCCCACTTGTGCCTTGCTGCTGCATGTGGCCAGGTTATAAATCTCTCCCACGGACAGCTTTCGGTCCCAGATGTTGAAATTCGCCATGTCACCGACAAACGCTTGAGTGGCATCAAACCCTCCACCGAGAGTATCCTGCAGGTGGATAACATTTATTTCAGATGCTGATAAAATAAATGGTGAATGGCTTCAAAGACATATGATTGGTCCCTGTTAACCTTTGAAGCTAATCTGCCCATAAATGATTCATATGTGCTTTTCATCCCTACAGGCGTCTTTGAAGGTCTCTGCATTTCAAGTGGGACAAAATCTCGCCCACTGGTAGTTTTATAGAGTGTTATGGAATGGACTCTTTTGAGTGATATCTTCTTATAATTGGTTCTGTTAATAAACCTTTAGTTGCCTTCTAAAGGTGTGGTGACATTGCCATTGTTCTGCCATGTTTTGTGGGTGTGATCAGTAGGAATTCACTTGAAATTTCGGCTCAGGGGAAATGATTTCCCCCTCACAGAACAACCGTTGTGACCAACAGGATACTGTTAAATCTGAAAGTGACTTCTATGTGAGCTGTGCTTTATACATTACACCACTATTGACAATAGATATTGGGCCTTTTGTGCCTAAATGTGAAACTTCACAGCTTTTTTTTTTTTTTTCTCGCAAAATTTACCACACATTCTAAATAAAAGAAAAGAGCAGCATTCTAAATAAAATCTAACCTCAAATGTGAAAATATGGGAATATATAAATTAATTTCTATAGAACTGTAGTACTAAAAGCTAAATAATAGTTTGCTCCACTAATAAGCATAAAAGAAAATGATAATCGGGGTGTACGATACTTATTGTCCAAGATTATATCGTAATTGTTGTTTTAATGATGTGTGAGCTAAGATTATTATGTATATGCAAAAAAATACAAAAATTTAAAATAACAAAAGCTTGTCTTCAGAGTCCAAAAGCGTTCACAGCTTGATAAAACCTGTTAGTATTAATAATTAAAGTTATGAAAGTAAAAACATTCCTGTACAGATTTAGTAATATCACAAAAGCAAGGGTACAATTTCCCGAACATCAGCATATGAATGTGATTGCAAATGCATCATTAATTTTATAAATCAGTTCAACAAACATTAAGTTATTTAGTGATATACTGAGTGAGTTTTTTTTTTCCTGTTTGTGTAATGAAAATGTTTCCAAACAAAACTCAAACCGGACATTTGTGCATCTCAGGGAAACACTGCAGTGTTTCATTCCTGAATTAATCTGTTTTTGAACAAATCATTTGAGCCAATGATTCAATGATCCAGTTGTTAAGACAGTTGATTTGTAAATGAATCAGCTGTTTTGAACGAATCATTTGAATGAATGATTCAGTAAGACAGAGACTTGCGGCCACCTACTGGTGGTTTTAGTGTCATATTTAAACCAGCCAAGGCACCAGCACAATGTTAAGAATTTTCGTTATCTAAAATATCAAGATACCATTTTTCGGCTATAAAAAAACAACCCATAACACGATGGCATTGCTTTATCTGAAAAAAAGATACATGCAATGTTGCCTTTCAGTTTAGCCAAAACTCTGTGTTTTACAAAGCAGCTGTGAAGCGTCCTAACTTTTGGACCAGCTTTTGCCTGAGAGAAAGCCTACAATGTCTTAAAATACAGTTACGTGGGCAGCTCACTATGTTTTGAAACAGAGCCATCGTGTATTCTTCACTCATCATTAAATCATCCTTATGTAACATCTTGGACTACCACGCCACACTTTCCAGTATTGATGAGCGAGTTAAGGTGAACAGAGGATGCATACCTGCTCTTGTCCCAGAATCAATACCCCTTGTGGTTTGATTGGATGGTAAGGGGCCAGACTGTCCCCATTACCCCTCATTACACCATCCTGATAAGCTTCCCACACTCCATCTCGGGTAGTCCATGTGACACAGATGTGATGCCATTTCCCATCATTGATAAGGAAAGGCAGCTTAGCGACCTACATCAAAAGAGGGCAAAAACCAGAAGAAACCTAAAGATCTGTCTGTCGGTCTCCTTTAAAGGAATATATGAAATATGAAGAAAAACATGCATTTCTAAATTTCTCAAATGAAAATGAATGTCTTTCTCAATATTGTTCAGGGCGGTGATTATAAAGCGTTAATGTACCTTATCGTTGATAAGCATTTCCATTGGGTTGTTTCCCCACTCGATAAGAACCAGTTCATTGGCCTGTCCCGGGACTGCATATGAGAAAGGCGTCCCCACTCCTGGAGAGGCGTTGGATTTGAGCCACATGCACACAGTGAAGGCGTACATCTCTGGCAGGCTCTTCTTGACTTTAGCATACATGTAGTTGGTCCTCAGAGGGAATGTCAGCTGGAATTTATCCAGCGGTCTGTTTTCCTTTTGGCCTGTTATTAAAGAATAAATACATTAATATATTTAAATAATCGGTCCTCTAATTTTTTTAAAAAGACAAACAGTCTACAGTCTAAAGTCTCTATACATATTCTCAGTAGATTTTTATTGCTGTCCATACATTTATCCAATTCATCACAATGAAATAAAAATATAAGGAATTGTGTGTTTAAAGTATATTTCTAGGGAATGAAAAACAAAAAAAAAAGCATTTATTGATTTATTTGGTTCTTTTTGCCTGGGGAAAGACAAGCACTCCAGTGCTGTTATTCCACCAGGGAGCCTTCCTCCTCTTATTTATTTCTACTTGAGGCTCGCAACAAGTAATAAGGAGTAAAAACAGCAATCAATGGGCATCATTACTGAGATAAAGAAATAGTCAAACAAAAAAAAAATGTCATATAGTTTACTAACCCTCAATTTATTCCATACTTACCCAATATTCTCTCTAACATGGAAGACATTTGCATGTTAGACTGCAATTTAAGTTATTGCATAAAATGTTTACCGTGTGCTGTACCTCTCAAACCTAATTTGTATTTGTACGCATTCAAACATGGCATATCATGAAATAAAACTTCATTTATAATCAATCAAAGTTAATGCTAAGTCGAAATTAATTGGCCCTCTCTGTCTGAATGTATAACAGCTTTGAATGTATAACATTTACAGATAAGAACACCGATAAAATGCGATTTTCAGTGTGTACTAGGGCAACCCCTTTCTAAATCGCATTAAATAGCACACGCAATCGGACTCAAGCTGACATAGCAGCTCGGCCACAGGAAACGATATGCTCATGAACTTCTTGGAAGCACTTAATCTAAAGTGCTCTCATGCTTTCGACAACTTGGCTCGTGATCTTTTCCGTTCCAGCTCAATCTGACATTGCCTCATTTCAACTGCATTGCGCTCCATATTAGTTCTATATTTGTATTAACCATTTGTATTGCTTTGATCAAGTAATCATTAAAAGCACATCACTTTTGTGAACTCCAGATGATTTTCAGCAAATACTTGAAATTGGGATTCATTCATTAAACATATTTATAAAATGGCACCAGATGAGTGGGAGTACAATGAATGATCCACTTTCTTTCCAATTTTTTTTTTTTTTTTTTTTTTTTTTTTTTGAGACTGACAATGTACATTGCCTTATGTAATATTTACTTCTTCGGGATGAAATTATGGTGAGAAAATGCTGCAATACCATTTCCTATTAATGCCTTTTATACTACAGGACTGTGGGATATTGTGCATTTTAATGACTGAGAAAAATGTGATTCCCGTGAATGAAAATTCACAAATCTCATGCGCTTGCAAAACTCTCAGGTTCCCATCTGTAGATAATGCTATAAAGCTGGTTGGGTGGAACTGGATATGCAAAGCAATGCAGCTCTGTGGAGTGTGGACCCCCTCCTCTCCTGCGACACGGCAGCGCGACACTACGACGGCAATGCATTATCCACGCTGACATCTCCGAGAATATTTCCCGTGTAGAAAACCAGGTCAGGAGAGCGCCCGATACATCTACATGACATGAACATGATAGGCGGAGCAGAAATGCGAATAGTTACCTTTCTCTAGATCGGTTATTCTCTGGTGCAGTGAAGTGAGAGTGGACTCGACGCGTCCGCGCTGCTCGCTCTCGTTGCGCAGCCCGGGCTTTGCCTCCTCCAAACCGTTCACACGGGACAAGACCTGCTTCTCCAGGTCGTCGATTTTATTCTGCAGAAGATCCTTCAAGCTGTTCGCCTGGACGGAGTTGTTATTCCGGCTAAATTGCTGCGAAAGAAACAACGTGAAGATCTATTTGTGAGAGAAACGTTCGGTTTAAGTTTAGAATAAAAACGCTACGGTCACTGTTTAAGCCCTGCTGCTAGGAGAAATAAAAAATAGATTTCATAGCTACTCAAATAATCTAAGTAGCATATCATTATTTAAAATTAAGTTATTTAATTCTATAAGAGCGGCCAAATCAATGGTTAAAGATTCTCAATAGTTATTTTTATTTATTTATTTATTTATTTATTTATTTATTTATTTATATAATCTTAGTTTTTTTTCTACAGTCTCAGATAGGCTATAATGCATCTTATAAAAGAGGATTTTGCGCAAACATTTTGCCACGCTTTACTTAAAATACTGTGAACTGAACTAAAGTTGCGAGGATCGCCGCACCGTTCAAGCTGAAATCGTTCTCAAAACAAAACAAAAATCCACCGCGATTGACATGGAAGAAACCTCTCCAGGAGAACAGACATACCTCCAGGTTCTCCAGCCTCTGCTTGAGTGACTGTAAAGTCCGTGAGAGTTGGGCCAGTGTGTCCGTGGGACCCCTCGACACATCTCCCATTGTGTTCTTGGTGCCCGTCTCCTTCCGTCGTCCGCCGGCCCTCGCGTCTCCGGGCTCGGGCGCGCTCTGACTTTCGCACCTCGTCAGCTTGGAAGTCAGTTCCCTGATGGTTTCCTTCTGGTTCATGATCGTTTCCTTCTGTTGCAGCACCGTCTCTCGCAGTTGCATGACCGTGCTCTTGAGATCCTCCCCAGGCACGCTGTTCTGCAGTGTCGCGGCGCATATGTCCATATCCTTGGGCACGGACGTGCAAATGAACTGCGTCTGTCCAAAGTCCTGGCTCATCCCGTCGGCCAAAAGACAAGAAAGTATCAAAAGTTTCCAGTGCATCCCTCTCGCCCCAGCCTCCATGGCGTGTTGGTTTCCTAAGTGTCTTCTGGACAAGTGATTTCAGCAGCACTCCTTCTCTCTCTCTCTCTCTGTCTCTGACAGCTTGTGCTGGTTGTAATCTGGTTGTGGTGCGCGCGGGCTTTATATAGCAAGCGCGTCTGCGGCGGTGAGCTGCATCACGCGCCTGATCATGATCTCCCGCCCCGGGGTATTAAAGCAGAAAAAACGCCCAGTAAGTCAATAAAACTAGTTTTAAACCCAAGGGACGGATTTTCAGTTTTCTAAAAGCTCAATAAATTCCACACAATTATTGGAAGATTTTCGTCTTTGCGGGGGAAATTTTTGAATTATTTTATAATTTAGAGGAGAAAAAGAAAAAGTAGTTTAATAAACGTAGGCAATATATAGCCTGGGTCTTTATTTTATGGTAAAATATTGTTGAGATTCAGATCATTGTAAGTACTAAGTATATCATTTATAATTTATGGGATAAGGGGGATTCCCGGAAATTCATTTGAACCATCAACGCGAGTTAAGTTACCAGAGCACACTACTTTCTGAAAGCACCCAGTGTTCTCTAAGGAAAAGTAAAATCTGAAACAAAAACAAAAGAGAGAATAATTGTTCATCAGAATAAGCACTGTTATTTTGCCACAGAAAGCGTATTTATTATTCATCTGAGTTGCATTAGCTGCAAAACAGTCTCTCGCAAAACCAATAGATTAAGCATTTTTGTAAAGAAAAAAATAAATTAAAATAAATAAATAAATATATATATATATATATATATATATATATATATATATATATATATATATATATATATATATATATATATATATATATATATATATATATATTAAAATCAATTTACTTTTTATTTTTTATATAAAATATGATCTAGAAATCTTATATCACTGATATAAACATTGAGTCTTTTTACTGAAAACATTTAAAAAGCATCTCTGGTTAACACAGTATAATAAACATGAGCGTCTACAGAATTGAATTAACAGGTTGTATAATGTTTCGGTATTGATTTAGAAACATTATGCTGACATTTCCTGTCTCCTTTGTCCACTTCACTAAATTGGTGTCTGAAAAGACTCATGAAGACAACAGCTTAATTAGTGATGAAGCATAATTGCAGTATCTGATTATCGATCCTCTATACTGCAGCACACATGCTCTGATGGTAACATCAGTTCCAGCAGCTCTGTCATTGAGTAGTTGGAGGATGTCCTGCTGCAGATGGGTGTAAAATCTATTTGCAACAGCTATAGACTAGTCTGACAATGGCCATGCTTGTGTGACATTGCACTTCTCTCTTGACATCACACTGTTGGCTGATTTCAGTGTTGCAGTGTGAACACCAAAGTGCATAATGGTGGACTTCAAAGTGAACCAAAACTGGCTGTTCCATGAATCAGATCTAATAAACTCATATAGCTAGTGCACATTATTACAAAGATCCAAGGGTATTATGAAAACGCACATAACTCTAAAATAATGCAAATTGTATGTAAAACACAACAATAATAGAAAACAAATGGCATGTTCAAGGTTCTCTGACTAGTTAATGGTCACATGTAATGCAGGTGAACAAATTAAATATTTAATATTTTAGTAAGTATTTTATTTTGATTGCTGTTATTTAAAATTGCAAAAATATATATTTTAAACTAATTTAAAATTATTGTTCTTTATCTTTGTATTGTTATATGGTTATCTTAAATCACATTGGTAAAAAAGTTAGGTTAAAAGTAATCTAAAAGTAATCCAATTATATAACCGTAAATGTGTAATGTAATCGATTACATTTATACTTAAAATTTTGGTCATGTAATTTGGCTACAGTTTGTAAGTAACATACCCAACGTTGGTTAAACTAAATAGAACATTGTTTTATTTTCGGTTATTGATTATTATTATTATTATTATTATTATTATTATTTAAATGCATTATATTTCCAAATATATATAGGTTTCACAGGATTTCTGTATTTTTATGTTAAATTAAATATAATAGCTCACCACATATATAACTGTAAATTACAGTTAACCAAGAGGTTATAGTGCTACATATTTACAATCGTTGTCATGAAACAACTGACTTTACAACCATACTGTGACATATTTCCAAGTGAAATGGCTATCAAGGACTAAAAATTATATTGCTGATTGGATTGTAAAAAGTGAGCAATGGATAGCATAATGGAGACAGATATGAATGTGACTGGCTTTAATGCAGTATGGACATATGTCATATGTCAAGTGAGTAATATGAGAAAAAGAGCAAGTTAATACATTATTGATTAAAGATTATTACATAAAACATGTATAGATCTGCTAAATGCATTGAGAACATAAACAGAGTCAGTTTCAACTTATTCTTTTTTTTTTTTTTTCTATTTACATTTGTAAAAAAAAAATAAGTATCCCAGAGAATGCTATTTACCACACATTTGGCAGATGCATAAGAAAGATTTGCATATAATTTCAGATTTGCATATAAAAACAGTTCAGTAGAGCCAGTATTTTGAGTTGAATGTCAATTCAGCTCTACTGTGTTTTTTATGAACAGTCTTTCAGTTGGTGCTCTGTCTGGGATTTAAATTTCAAAAGCAATATTTTAACGGTCTGAGTTTTCCTTTATGGAATGAAGAGGCAGTGCATATTAAAGAGGAAGTGGCAGGCCACAGTTTAAGCCCTTTATGTAAAACAAGGTGCTTTGCTATTACTCAACATGCACTTATTGACCATCATTACCGCTGACCTGCGTAGATAAGGGCTTGTCTTAGAGCACATTAAAACAAGAGGTTCAATTATCTGATGACATTAGCTGCGAGGAGAAGGAGATCATGTGGGCATTGTGTGAGATTTACACGACACACCTCACCTCTCAGTTATCCATAAATAAGACAGTATCCAATCTCCTTCTAAATCAGAAAGCGGATTTGAAGGCTTTTCAGATCATTCATAACACTATAGATATTTTTTACCAATTTATCCACCTCCATGTTGTGTAATAGCTGGTCTGAAAGCAGCACTGTGGGCGAATCCACCTCTTTCACTCTAATGATTATATTTTGGCAACCTGTGACAGCGAGCTTTTTCCTACACAGCTACATAAACAGATTCACATAAAGGTGCAAGGGTAGTTAGTGGAAATTCAAAACATTTCCTACGTTTTGTCATTTTCCGAGCTCTTTTCACAAGTTTGTCCCCAGTGCAGGTAACAGTAGTACAAAGAAAACACCCTTAAGAGTTCAGCCGAGGAGATATTAAATTACGTGAAAATTGTAAAACCTATTACGTGAAAACTGTAGTCAGTTCAGTGATATGCCCCAAAAGTTAATTGAATTCAAACATCTTCCCACACAAGTTACACTTTCATTTAAAAGATACCCTTGACACATTCTTGACTCTACAAAGTCTACACTTTGGTGAAATGATGCCGCATAGACATCCGTATCTTATTCATCCAAAATCCTGTTTGACTTCACAGTACATTTACATGTCAAATAGGGTCTTTGATGAGATTTTCATATTTAAGGTGGACATCGTGCTAATGGACGTCATGCCTGGCATGTGTGTCCCGAACAACTTCCTAACTCACAGCTTAATTACCAATGTATTTAAGCTAATTACTGGTTCCCAAAACACTTTGTCACACTTCTATTGTTCAAACCATGTTGGGGTGCGTTTCACAAAAGCAAGTATGGTCGCAAGTTCTGTCATACAGTAGTTAACCAACGCTTTCCCCAAAATTACAATGATGTCATGCTGGTTGTTATCCAGCTGCCTTGAAGCTTTACTTGTTGATTTAGATAAGTTTATATGTTCAGATGGCTTTGGAGCCTAACTTAGCAGGGTGATGGCCCTCCAGGTCCGAGTTTGGACGTCCCCTCATTTTGGTTCTCCCGTGGTGCCAGAACTACTGATATCAATGAGAATCTTTTCTTTTAAAGAATGCGCATGCTGAGAGCTGTAGTTCCATCCCAACAACATTGCGATGCTACTGTGTTTCAGCTACTATTGAAACACTGAATTGTTGAACTATGTTGCTACCTGGCTAACAATGGTTTTGGGAAACTGAAACCTCTAGTATATTTTCTGCTTGATTTGTTAGTCCAAACTGAAAACGTCCATATTAAAAAAGCAAAATCATCTCTGTTTCATCATTATTATTAGATACTATCTTACAAAAAAAGCCGTAAAGTATGGGCACCAATGTGGCGGGGTTTACTCTGCTCATTCAGAAACCCTAGACAGTACCTTACTGGAAGAGCAAATCTAATGTACAATTTACTGCTCCCAGAATGAGTTATCCAAACTCTTTTTCTCATTAAGTTCTACAACACAGAAATTGTTCTAGGTTACTCTCTCACACGTACGCATGCATTAATACTCCAGAGCTTCATTACGAAACAGACCTACTCCAGTAAATAATGCAACCCCCTTAACGGCAGAAACACACAGAGTAACGACAGAGATCAATGACTGTAATTTCACATGCTGCCTCTCACCTTACCGTGCATTAGCAAAAGACGGCAGTATCTTCTGAAGCTGTATTATGACATTATGTCATACAGCAGTTTTCGACTGAGGGTTATGAGGGGTTACTGCAAAGTGCTAATAAATGGGAGATGTGTATTTCTTGGCTGCCTCAGCAGAGTTTTTGCGTTTTCCCTGGCCTTATACGTTATGACCCATAGGTCCACTGACACTGTGAGCTTGTTACTGTCAATTTCTGCAGTGGGTTTTTAATCAGAAATCCTTCTGATAAGATGATTTCCCTCGTATCCAGCCCTTATGAAAAAGAAGTTTACTTTAGTATCCTTTTAAAAAGAGTGCTTATTACAGAAATTATATACTTGAAATGAATATGCATAAGTATAAACTGACAATGAAAATTCATTATGTTTATTACATGCAATTAGTTTAACTTAAGTACCTCTGTTCTTAAAAAATGTTCTTATGAATGCATATTTTCATTTGCAATTTCATAATTACTTCTATTGTCTTCGAAATGCGGTTAAAGTATACGTCTACATAACTGAATGAAATAGATTTTTAATTGCACATTGGTAAGGATGAAGCTATGATTCACTGTTTTAAAATATACTGAGATTACTACAAAGTACTTTTTAAAAGTGTACTTGAGTGTGAAACAATCATGAAAGTGTACTTAAGAGTTTTTTTATTGAAACTGATACAATATCTGTAAGTACAGGTTTTTAAAAGTATGCTTTTAAGGTTTAAGGCTTTTAAGTAGACTACAAGTGCACATTCAGTATTAAGCACACAAGAGGTGATTTCAGGATTTAAATCTAATCATAAGATATGGCACAAAGAAATATTTCTTATTCAGGAGTTATTTTCAGGCCCACATGTCATCTGTATTCACAACTCTCCAAAGATTTCCAAAGAATTGAGATGTATGTCATTCATATTCATACTCAGACATAGTTATTTTCATCTCATGACCTTTTGCATATCTTTTGGGCTAATTATTTTTTGCTTTCAGCTACCAACAAGGGTGTAGTTCTTTCAGCTCCATTTAACACCATTTTTTGAGCCTATTCGGCTGAGTTCCGCAGTTTTTTCTCACAAAATCTATGGAGAAAATGACTGTAGAATCCATCTGGACCTGGTTATTGTTCTGCATGGCTAATTAGCCGAGTGGATTAAGCTATCTGTTCTCCTCCCATTAGAACTGTGTTTGTTCACTGAGCTCTGTGTAGTAGTGCAATCTATTAGTTGATCCATTCCCAGTTTGCGCAGTGCGTTAATATAAGCAAACAATCAAAGAGCCTGAATGTGTTAAATAATAATGTGCAATGATTTGTAGTCTTGTTGGTGCTGTCTGGGGAAATAGGTGTTTGCAGTCTTGCGAAAGTGAACAACTGAGCAATCATATTAGCAATGAATTCTTAGTATTTTGGTTTGCTCAGTAACCCTCTGTATTTTATCCAAAAGAGTTGGAGGGTGGGAGGGGGGTTACAATGCTGTTTCATGCATTCAGAGTTGTTTACACTGTTAAAAAGTTGGATTTTTATAAGTATGGGCAAAGTAAAAAAAAACAACAACAAGTTGAACGTGTGACCGAGTATTTCTATGTCATAAATCTTACTTCCGAGTTCTTTTTTTTTTTTTAGTGTTACGTAGACAGCAGATGCAGTTTGTAATAAAGTTCTTTCGTGGGAAGAAAGAGACGGGAACCGGCGGACAATCAAACTGAACTTTAATTACAAAATAAACACACAACAAACTGTCGCGCACAAACAAAAAACCAAACCCAAAATAAAGCCCAGGCCTTGTCCTCTCTCGTCCTTTACTGTCGTCGCTCCTCTTTTGTATCCTTCCAATCTCCTCCGTGGGACTCGAGACCGGTGAGTCGAGCAGGTGTCGCTCATTTCCATATGACTTCGCCGGCCTCGCTCCGTTCCCACGGCTCTCGGCCCCGCCCCACTTTTCACACAGTTTTTTTGTGTTTGTTGACGAACACTTTATAAAACAAGGCCCAGTTCGATGCTCTATTTTACACATCATTTGATACTGAAAGATGGAGTGGTCTCAGCACGCATCAAAGAGCTTGACTCTTTCCGGAGAGAATTGTAAAGCTGTACCTTTCTTTTATAAATATAGTATTGTATGTAGTATTGTATCTTTTTTGAGATGTGAAAGATACAATACTACTCTATAGGTACTCAAGATAAACATGAGATTGGGTGAAACTGTGTGTGCTATGTCACCTTTAAGAACAGTTTGGATAGATTGTTTGAGAAGCATGAATACAAAATTCACTCAACTCATCTACGAACTCACACCGTGAATTTATACTGTGGAATCTGCCTTTATGCTTACAAGAATTAATTGCCTTACTTCATCACAGAGGGAAACCCCAATTAAAGCTTCCCTGGGCCTGAGTGCCAGGATCATCCCTGCCTTCCCAGAGCCGCATTGTTTCAGTCACCTGAGGGTCACCACACTAACTAGACACTCAAATACCAGCTGAAATGAAAAATACCCTTGAATCGACTAATTAAAGACAATCTTCATCCCTTGTGGTCACACATGAACATGCACTCTATCTTTTGTCCTTCCATAATATATTTTCCCTTATGCTTTGCAGATGAATGTGTTTTTAGCTTCCCTCTGTATGTTTTATTAAAGGCTATAATTTCGATATTTTCTTCCAAGGCATCCTGAATAGATATTGTGTATCATCACAGTGGGGTTAGACGTTATTATTTTGTTTTTCTTCTTCTCTCTCAAATTCTGTTTTCAGCCACACTGATGGGACAAAATTGTTCACTGCTTGTCAGTTGCATGTGCTTACAAATGATCTGATAGTGAGCCAGTTTGACACTCATGGGATTTCAGCTGGAAGATTGATGAGTGATGATTGAGGATGGATAATTCTATTTCTTGCCAACAGAATGATAAAACTAAATCAAGCAGGCATTTACATGTCAGTCTTGTATAATCAGACTGTTAGTAAAAAGTCCAAAATGCAGCTTATCATGGTCAAGAACCACCCACTTTAAACATTATACTATACCAAATATTATCCCCTTATATTTGGGTCCTGCCCCGAGCAGGCTCTGGTTGTGTCAGTCTTCCAAGGAGATGATGGGTCTGAGGACCGTCATTTTCAATAGGAGACTTCAGCCAAAAAGTCATGCTGTCCATGGCTCAGGACGTCTGAGGGCAGGCCCTTCCGGGGAAGAGCAGTGTACACCTCATCATATGGTGCTTGTTTTTCCTCAGTGCCCACAGGTGACCAGTCTATCAACCCTACCACCCACGGTGCTTGAGAGCACAGCGATCTCCAGCGAGCGCATGTCTCAGCATCTGTCAGGAAAAGTAGCAGCTCTGGGAAGCTTGCTACCACTAAGGAGGTCTCCAGAGCAGCTAGTTTGGTACTCTCCATTCGGTTACCCACTCCAATTACAGCAGAGTTCAGTCTTGAGAGATTGATTCCCTTAGTAGACCTTCTGGCAGCATAGAAACTTCTCTCACAATGTCTCACAATGGGTCCTGCAGAATGTAGGCTCTGGTAATGGAGCAGGAATTATACACTCTCTTGAGGAAGGAGGCCATCAAGGTGGACTGAGTCTGGGTTCTACACCCGGTACTTCATCGTTCCCAAGCATGAAGTTCCTCAGGTTTGCTTTTGGAGGTGAAGCTTACCAATATCAGATTCTTTTGTTCTGTCTTGCATTCTCACCCTGCATTTCATCCACTGTGTGGAAGCTTCTCTCCCTCCTTATTATTTCTCCAGGGCATCGAGGGCATACTGAATTTTATAAACGTTTGGTTGATATTAGCTCAATCAGAGCGGTTTGAAGATGTTGTCCTCACCCATATAAAAGAACTGGGGCTAGGACTGAACACAAAGAAAAGTGTGCTTTCTCCATTACAGAGAACCAGTTTTTTGGGTGTAGTGTGGGATTCGATTATGATTCAGACACGTCTGTCTCCTGCTCGGATCGAGCCAATCCTCCCAACAGTCAAGAGAGTGAGAGAAGGCCAGTCACTCACTGTCAAACAGTTTCAGAAACAGTTGGGTCTGGTGGCAGCTGCTTCAAACATGCTACTTTTTGGCATGCAATGCATGAGACCCCTGTAGTGGTGGCTCAGTACCAATGGGTTTTTCCAAGAGGCGGAAACCACTTCGCATGATCTACATGTACAGACATTCTACATGTCTAAGGCCTTAAAGCATTGCTGCATGGCTTTAAGGCCTTAGACATGTAGAAGAAACCTTGGCTCCTGTTACAAGCCCCAGTGATGTGTGCTCCTTGTCGTCGCTTAACGTTAATGACAGAAGCCTCCCTCATGGGCTAGTGAGCATTCATGACTGACCACTCCACCCAGGGTCTAAGGGGAAGTCACCATCTCACATGGCACATCCATTGCCTAGAAATGCTAGCTGTGTTTCAAGCTCAGAAGCACTTTCTCCCGGACCTGAGAGGCCATCATGTTTAATGCTATGTTGCATTGGTTTGGATGCTGTTGTAAAGAGAGTTTATATGCATTAAATATATTTATATTATTGAGCTTAGACTGAAATTAGATTTTTTTCCAACTTAAAAGCAAATGAATAACAGTTGTTCAGCTCAGCAGGTTTAAACAAAAGTTTGTTTCTGGTGTAATCATATCTCTTCATTTATTCACCAGCGAGTTATTGGGTAATAAGAAGGAATGTTATCTGTAGCAGTTGTCTTTGTATCTTTCCCTGTTTGCTCGTTTTATATGGTTAGCTTTTGATGGATGTTTCAACAGTAACTATATTCTGGTAATGAACTGTCAAACTAATCTCTCCAAACTGTGAGAGATTGTCCCTGGTCTTTCTGTTTCAGCTTTATGTGATGCCGAATAGTCTTGTTATTTCAGGTCTCATGTGGATGGAGACTTACGTGAAAGAATAGGATAATTAATATCTGGTTATTATGTTTGCTAGTAATGACTGCATTAGACGGTAATAGGATTTACATATGGTAAGAGCCCAAGAGCTTGAATTATGACATCTGTTAGAAGTTTAATATTCCCAATATCAAAGCTCTTGAATTATTTGTTCTTCAAAAGTCTCAGACAATATGATATCAAATAATGACCCAATCCATGTCTTCATCCCACACATGACAGCTCACATAAAGGCATTTCTCACATAAAGACATCAACATTTATTTGACATATACATGTAATACAAACATCATATTCTAAAAAATAGGATTGAACAAACGCACATGACTTTGATACAATTTAACATTGAGTCACACTGATAAATATTTTAAATCTAAAGGAATGTAATATATATGATAAAATCATAATTATATTTTCTTTCTGTCTAAGCGCCAAACACCCCCCTAGCAACCAGCCAGAACAACTTAGCAACAGCCTAGCAAGGATTATCCAGTCTCTCTTCAAATGGCAAAAGTATTTAAGATTATATATGATTTGTATAACCTTAAAACATCAAACTAAACTTCAAACTGTCTTAAAATTCCAGACAATGCTTTGTCAGGCCAATATGCAAGGTCTGTCTTGACAAAGGTTCCTTTTGTAGTTACTTTAGTTTTATTCAGCTTGTACTGAAGCTGTGTGTATTTGGCTATAATGTTTGAAAATGTCCTCACAAATGTTGAGAAACATGTCAAAACCCAGATTGTGAAGACATTTGAAATAGTCTGTTAAATGACTACTTACTGGTTACATAACTACCCTTTTCCTCTCTGAATCAGCCTAAAACTGGATTCTGTTCCAGAAACAATCCTGTGAGGGGTGTCACCACATGAAGAGAAGAACCAACATTAAAAACTCTCCTTGTGACCTTTATCATTCACCTTAAATGTGACCCTGGAAAACAAAACCAGTTATGAAGGTCAATTTTTGACATTTTGAAGATCTGTTATGATAGCATAATATTTGTCTGAGATACAACTATTGGAAAATCTGGAATATAAGGGTGCACAATTGTTTTTTAGAAAAATGCCTTTAAACTTGTTCAAATAAAGTTCTTGACAATGCATATTACTTTATTAATATGCTAAATTTAAGGTATGATTTTTTTTTTTTTTTTTTTTTTTTTTTTTTATTTACAAATCTTTACTTAACATCCTAATGGCATTTGACATAAAAGGAAAATCAATAATTTTGACCTATACAGTACAATGTATTGATGGCTATTACTACAACATGCTACCTATATGGTTTTGTGGTCCAGGGTCACAAATGTTCTTCTCTTTGAGTTACTTAATGATCAATAGTCACACTTTCACCAACAGCTCATATGTTGCACTGAATTGGCCAGTCAAGGCTTGCAACAAAATCTAGACATGTTTTCATGTTCAAGAGACTGTTGAGTTGAACATATTAATCTTGAAAAAGTTTCACAACTTTAGACCAAATATGATTTACCATAATGAAGCAGACCCACGCTCGACTAGCCTTTTCTCTTTCATGCTTTGTCAAACCATAAAGCAAGGCCATTATCCATATAAGATTGTACACAGTTTCTGGCCTCGGATGTATTTCATAGCCATTGAGGTGGTTGAATAATATTAGAATGTGAAACATATTTCCTGATATTTCAAATTATTCAGTCTTTAGTTTTTGTGTAGTTTCATCTGAATCCTCTGAAATTTTATTTATTTATTTATTGATTTTAATTTATTTTGATACTAACCTTCTGACCTTTTCACTTACCTTTTTATTATGCTCAGATTAGGTTACATAAACTGAACCTGACCTGCTTGGATAGCATTTACAGAAAACTCCTTTGTAATACTCTATTGTTCAATGTCTAAAAATCAAATATTTATTGTATTCATTAATATTAGGTCATGCTTTCTAGCTTTTTTTCAAAACCGCAACAAATGCAGGTTTTCCTTTTTTGCAGAATGTGTTATATCCTCTCAACCAATCACATCGCACCATTCCACACACTCTAGATTGTAATGCTATGCTTTGAATTCACCCGGTATCCTAGTTTTCCTCATCTACTTTGTACTTTCTGATCAACAAACAAGAGCTACGCAATAAATTGCATGTGATTGTCATGTGCTTCTCACCAGTAGAGCCGATTCTGTGATTAATAGTACTGGTAAATCTCTATCACTTGCTTTCAGATGGAAATGATTCAGATGCATGTAATACACAGACCCATAGCTATATGACAAGCTACGCTATATCACATTTATTGGATGAATCATATTTGATTATGAACGCTATATTTCGTAGCTTGTCAGTGTTAGTGTTTTTATCAATGTTATTTATGTTCTTGTTAATACAGCACGTACAGAAGCACTAGTCAGCTAAATGAATGTAACATGGCAACAATGCATGCACTTTTGGAAGTTGAATGTAAGGGAAATGTCATTTTGCAAGTTTTGTGGTCTAATGTGATATTATTGTTCATTTTCTTGTTCATTATGACATTTTATTTTTTTGCTGTTATTAATTTATAGCATTAACAAGATAACACGTTGAATTATTTTGGAAGCAATGACTGAAGAATGTATTTTTAGTTCAGTGACTGTATATAAGATTAGTATTGATCAAGTTCAGAGTCTGCCATATGTGGCTCAACTTACTAGTATGTTGTGTATTTTCATCCATTTCAATATGAAAAATACATGTCATATTGATTAAATAGATTTATTGCATTTTGAGAAAAAAATAAGTATAATGGATTTATTGGATTTTTTTAGGGGGGGGGGGGGTAAAATAATAACATTTTATAATAAATCTTTGAAAATCTAAATCTGGATTTAAAATTTTAACATTATTAAAACCTAAACATGCTATGTGAAAGTTTGAACCAGAAAATAGTGGTTTTCATCCTTAGTAAAGAAAACACATTTTCACTCAGATTAATAAAAATTGATTAATTGCGTTTAGGAACCAATTTAGGAACCAATCTCTTTATATATAAGGTATTATGTTCAAATCATGGGTCAAAAATAGTCAAGGTAATTGCATTATCTTCATATGTATGTGATGTGTTCATAACATGCCTGACAGTTTTGGAAATGGATAGATGGATTTAGCTTGCTGTCAATAATGAAGGAGACTGCACAACATCCTTCTTGTATTTAGGAAGGTAAGCAGTTATACATCCGCTGTAGTCACAGACATGAGTCAGGGAAGGCATTAAGGTAGCTAGAGAAGCTTTCAATAACCCGAATTAGACACATAAAAAATGCATTTCTCTGTTCATTCTGTACATTTCCTCCTCCTGTCACATGGCTTCACTAGATGATTCTTCCGATTGCTTGACTTGAGGAACTTCCTCACTTTTCAATTATTCACACGACAGGTGTTCAGCGGCGATCGTTACATGATTATCCCAAACCCCACTTTCTTAAAAAAACACTCTCATTTAGGCCATAATTTGCATGTATGTAAATGTTATTCAGCTTTAAACTGGTGTTAAACATTCATCTTGATCTCATGGGATATCATATGAATCCGAAAGAATTTGATAATTAAAAGAAATCATAAAAATACAAGCATTAAAGCCCATCCATAAACTGAACAATGGGGGGGGGGGGGGGGTGTAAGTAGATTGTATAAAAGCATATGAGTGAGATTGTACAAAATCTTCTGAATCTGACACTTCTTCAAAACGTAAAATAGTTCAGAGTTGCCATGAGAGTGTGCTGGATTGTTGCAAATTTTAAAATCTGTATTTAATGCAACAGAGGTGTAACTAACAACCAATGTTATTCTCTTTTTTAGACCTTTATTCTTATTATTGAATGCTCTTCTACTTAGTTCATAATAATCAAGCATTTTTTAGGTCAGGACTTGAAAAGATACAAAGATACTACACTGAATTGGTCAGTTAAGAGGCTTGGATCAAGAACGGATGGTCAAGTTGGGTAGCTACAATACAAGAGTCTGGTTATTGACTTTAATAAAAGTTACTGAACATGAGACCAGTCCCACACTCGGCCTAGGTTTTTTATTCTTTCTTTATTTTTATTTTCTCAAAATAAAGTAGGGCCATTCTCCACAGAATACAATCTGGCCTTGGCGCAGCATGCAGCTTCTTCACAACACTCACCATTCTTCTGTCTGAATGTAAAAATCTGAGTCACACACTCCCACTGGCTCGCTCTCACGCTCAACACTCACTTCCAAGACACGTTATTGACCTTGTCATGCGATTTTTGAGCACGTTTCCAATGTTAGTCAGATCGTGCCCAAGGCTTGTAACGGCATCTGAATTCTTTTTCCTGGTGGGATGATGGAAGTTTTTCAAATGATGTGTGCTTTGTCATATTATTTTACTCACCCTCAGGCCATCCAAAATGTAGATGAGTTTTGTTTCTTCATGGGAACAGATTTGGAGAAACTTAACATTACATCACTTGTTCATCAATGCATCTTCTACAGTGAATGGGTGCCGTCAGAATGTGAGTCTAAATAGCTGATAAAAACATCTGGCTGGAATTTGAGTCCTACAGTTCTAAATAAATATTGTGGTGGATTTTGAAGTGAGAGGACAACAAGGAGATGTACTTCTTCCCTGGAGGAAGCGAACTGGTATTATGGACTGGTATTTTGGACTGGTATTTTGGCTGTAATGACACATTTGTTTATTAAAAACAAGCAGCTTTAAGCTTCACAATGTTATTCGATGCAGTGATATAGATATATAATTTTGCCATTATATATATATATATAAAGATGAAAATGAGATACTAATACTATAATTCTTAATAACAGTATAATAAAATAGTAATGGAATGTATATGAATGTATGAATAACTTCAGGTTTTCCCTTTTCTAACTCTCTCTACTCTGAGCATTTTTAAAGAGAGATAAATCACTGACAGTAATAACTGCGGTAAAACAACAACTTTTTTATTTTTTTTTTTTTTTTTACACAAAAAAGGATCATGGGGCAGATTATTAATTAACGAAGACTCACTTCCATTTGGTTCCTTGCACAATACTATGTTGTGACCTCAAAACATATTTATCATAGTGCATGATTGGTAAACTAATACATTTTGACATTTGCATCATTTAACCAGCTCCATCTGTAAGGCTTTTCCAATGTAATAAACTTGCTAAGTAGCTTATAAGCTGTGTGAAAACAAGAAAAAATGGCATGGTTTCTTCAGCAAATGCATATTTATCCTCAGAATTATTGAGGTTTTTACATATTTATAAGGTTTCGTGTAGGTGGTATGTTATTTTCAAACATGACTGAGCATTAACCTTTCAGCTGCACTCTCAGGGCATTTGATTTCCGAGCTGGAGCGATTTGTACATGAACAAACATATAAAATGTAGGCAACCTTATCAGTTTCTGACAAAATGTAACACAGTTTTTAGCGCCATTCACTGGATGTTCCACTTTGAAATGTGCATGAAATGTGATATACAATATGTGACATCATATAGATCACTATTATATAGATTTTAGCATAAGTGTTGACATAGATATGTACTTTCATAACCCTGGGTTGGCCAAAGGCAGAAAATGGAAGGTAAATAAAAGAATATGCAGTGTGTTTTGAGACATTGTGCAAGTTCTTTAGTTAAACCATAAAATACTCTAAAATACTGTTAGAGTGATATGTAATAAATTAAGCTCAAATGGAAATGTATATAAATAATCACAATTAATTATAATTAATCAGAATTATTTATATTAGCTACCATCCAGATTAACTGTATCAGAATTAAATTGCCATCAACTAATGTTCGTCCAGCATTTAATGTACTTTCATATCAACTCTAAGAAAGGAAATTTTCATGGCAACAGAAAATACTTTCATAAAGTTTTAATGCATCAGTGCATGTAGTGAGGCAGAATCAGAAACTTGTGCACTAGAGTTTATTCACTAAACACTAACAAAAACTAGTCTAACAAACAATCCAACATACATACACTCATACATACATACAAAAGGAGAGTAAAGTGGATGAATGAAGCCATTAGAGAAAAACCAGAGAATGAGGCTATGAAAAGAGTCAGTTAACCACCTGAGTAAAACCATCAGCGTCGTTTATAACGGGGTCTATAGCTTATACTAAACCTCTGTTTCGTTCAGTTAAATGTGCAATACTTGCATCACCATGGCCTGGAACAAGCGTCGAGTTGCAGTCTGTGGTGTAGAAGTCGTGATCATCTTCTTCCGGGTTTGAAAAGTGATGAACTCCAAAGATGTTCTGATTCCTTGGTGATTGGGAGTTTCTTCCCAGTGGAAAATGAAAAAAGCTAAGAGACACATCAGCTGAGATCTTAGGATCTTTGGTGATTGGAAAGTCAAGGCCAAAGGCTTAGGGGTCCAAGGAAGCTCTAGCTCATCCTCCTCCTCCGCTTAGGATATAAAAGAACCACTGACTGGGTGACACCTGCACCGGTTCCAGCTCTCCACACGGACCACAATCAGATTTTAGCAGACAACTTGGCAGAAGAAGGAAGAAGACCTGGGTGGAACTGTGCGTGAGCCTTTTAAGGTCTGAGAAGATAGACGCCTCTCAGGATGGGCTTGTCCAATGAGAAAGCCTGAAATTGCAAGCAGGAGGTTGGAAATACCGGGGAATTTAACGAGCCTTTGTCTGAGAGCATGTAATTTTCAAATCGAACTCAAGTCGGGGGTGATGAAAAATTACTAAAAGGGTCTTAGAACACTGATATGTTGCAACTGCCTGCTCGACCAAATGGTTGAACACATTTTGAGACAATATATTTTATTTAGAGGAGTACCTAACTTGACTCAAGCTGATTGAGCCATCTCTACCATCTGGTTGAAGAAAATCCAATAGATGTCAGAGTGTCAATCAATAGCACTTGACACAATCCTTCTTCTAAAATGGATGTTAGAAACAAAGAAATCACCCCTGTCATGTGAGCCCTTCTTGGTGAAATTTTGCAAGGTAAGCATATCTTTTTTAACAAATTACACTGTAAGAGCCCTAACTTTACAAAATTATATTACTTGGTGCCATGAAAAAACTTGAGTGTTTTTAATAATTTTTCAAAAACTTGCTCAACCAAACGGTTGATTTGTCACTTTATGGTAAAGTGGTTTCAGATCATCAATTTCTGCAGTCAGAATGTACAAACTGCTGAGAAATATAAACTTCGGATCATTCATAACTATGGATATGACACAGCTCTTTTTTTGTTTGTTTGTTTGTTAGTTTTTGCCACTTTAAGATATTTCAAAAATGTAAGAGATTGTTATTTATTTGTTTGTTGTTTTGTTTTTTTTCAATTACTAGATGGATGTCAACAGTTTCTATGGTACAAGAACTTCAGGCCCATGTACCAGAAAACCTCCAAGGACTCTGATGCTGATCTCAGTTATCTTGATGACCCAATAAAGTTCTCAAATCTGTCCTGGTGTACCCCCAGCCCTGCACACTTTATGTCTCCCTCATCTATACACCTGATTCAACTCATCACCTCATTAGTGGAGACTGCAAGACCTGAAGTGGATGTGTGTCATATATAGGGAGACATACAAAACGTGCAGTGCTGGGGGTACTTCATCACGAGGTTAGAGATCCACTGGAGTAGAGGATCCGGATTATCACCCCGTCCGAGAACAGGTAGCTAGAGACAGTTCTTTTGAGTTCCTTTATAAGCTGCGTCCTCTGAAGGGACACTATGGGGAACACCTTGTCGTGACCCGTGTCTGAAGCATACTTTGAAAAACGGCAATGTGTTGGCCGGCGACAGCCTCTGACGTCGCTACCGGCGCGACTATAAATACGCGCCCGTAGGACCCGTCACTTATCTTCTTTGTCTTCATTGACTGTTTTGTTTGAAGCGTGCATATGCTTAACGACCAGAATGGTAAGAACGATCTATTATCGTTATCATGGCATCCACTAGCAAGGCGTTTAAACAGTGTGTGCATCCATGTCAGCGTTATTTGACACCTGATGACACACACAGTCTTTGCATCTCTTGTTTGGGCGAAGAGCACGCGCGCGATGTCCTTGAGGGGGCGATCTGCGCGCACTGCAAGCGTTTTCCTGTGGAAAAGCTCCGCTCTCGTTTGTCATCTGGATCTCGCGGCTCAGGACCCTCCGTTGCCGAGGCACAGAGGAGAATGAGCTCGTGGGGATCACAGGTGGATCTCGCTGAGGAGTTTAGAGAGGGACTTTTCCTCTCACACTCTCCGGCAGCAAACGAGAGCGAATTTCGAGAGGAAGATGCGTTGTCATTAACCCTTTCTGACACTGAAGTTAGTGCTCTGCTGGGTTCTACCCAGAAAGAGCAGGAGATATTTGAGAGTGGCGAAGAAGCTGAGGCTGAGCCGCTCATTTCTCCTGCTCTGCGTATGGGGAGCTGTTAGAGGTTATGGATCACGGCGCGGCAAGATAAAAAAAAGAATAATAATAATAATTAAATAAAATAAAAATACAAATAAATAAACTTGCCATGGAAGCGTGCCAGAAAGGTAACGTCGCGAGGTAGCCTCGATGAGTGTTATTTTTGTGACCATAGCCCGCCAGCCCAGGTGAGCCTCCCATTCTTGCTTGACTTACATGCAGAAGTCGAAAAGGAATGGAAGAGGCCGTTTTTCTCTCGCATCCATCGGTTTCAGCATACGAGTTATGCTGATATCGATGGCATGCACGAGGACGACTATGAGAGGATGCCCCCTGTAGAAGAGATGCTGGCTTGCTATCTCTCAGTGGGGGAACATCCTCTCTAAAATCTCCCTATTTGCCATCTAAGCCCTTCCAGGATGGACGCTTGAATGGTAAATCATACGCAGCAGCAAAGCCTGAACAACAAAGGGGTCCTGGCCCATCTTGATCTTAGGATCGAAGACGGGCACAGAAGGCTAGTGTCGCAGCTCGCACTCCTCCCCCGCCTGAGGGCAGGGGCAAGAGGAATCGCGGGTCACGAAGAGGTAAGCAGGGTCTGAGGGATGTGATTCAGATGGGGCAGTGTTCTCGTCCGGATCAGAGCGATACCTAGGAGTTCGTCACTTCCTTTTGGATGTTTTTAAATTCTGTTTCATTTCTCCCCTGCCTAATTCCCCTGTAGTCACTAGCGCTCCACCTGATCGGGGTTAGGTGGAAAGTTTCTCACATAACAGTCTCCTATCCTGGACCTGTTATGTTTTTGGTTGGTCCTATTTTCATAGTGACCACCTTACTGACGGTCCGGACCAAAAGGGGGCGCCCCGTAAAGCGGGACTCCAGTACAGGAGGGTGGGTGAGTATGTAACCCTTTCTGCTTATGGGTGTTATGTTGCTGGTGGTTATGTCTTCTAACAGACTCTGTGAGTTTACTTTACAGTGCTCAGTTCCAGCCTTGTGCTCTGGCCACGATCACACGCTTTCGGCAGGTGCCCGACACCCACCGTGGAGCGAGTTCCACGTGCGGGAAGCAAGCGCTCTGCGGTTGCTTGTCCCACACCCCTCCCGAGGAGCCTGGCTGATCGTCAGAACCGGCACAGCACTGCAGGGAATTTCATGGATATCCGGCCAGGTCACCCTGAGGGGCCGCCTGGCCGCTTGGCGCATCCGGGGAGGTGGTAGTTACGGAGTCCTTCTGTATGTACTGCCTCAGGTGATGCTCCCCTCGCTTGAGGGTTGGAGCTCGCCTCTCCCGTGCGATCCAGCGCCTCTGTGATGCTTAGGAACCTTTCTGTACACACGCTAAGCCTGTGTACTGTCTCAAAACCACATGGTGCTCAGTGTGCACGTGAACACTTTGCGCACTGTCTCAAATCCACGTAAGTGGTAAGTGTGCACGCAAGGCTCTGCGCACTTTCTAAAATCCTGTACGGTAAGGGTTACGCGCTCCGCTTCGTTCCCTTTCTTAAGATGATTAGCCCCGAGGTTTCTTGGGCTTCATTCAACCAGTGTGTATTTGTTATACACCTCAAGCATCGCTTACCTGAACATGAGGGGCTGTGTGGACTCCCGCATATTGTGGTTTTTTCAGATAGTAGGCTTCACCAGGTCTCTCTGAAAGCGAGCTCCCACATACTGTGGTTGTCAGGTAGTAGGCCTCACCAGGCCTCCCTGGAGATTTAGCTCCCACATGCTGTGCGTTTCCACTAAAAAACAAGCTCCCACGGTTTGTGGTTGTTAGGTAGTAGGCCTCACCAGGCCTCCCTGGAGTCGAGTTCCATATTACCTTCCACTGAGGTGGTTATCTGGTAACAGGTAGTAGGCCTCTCTAGTCCTCTCTGTAGGTGAACTCCCACATATTGTGGTTATCAGATAGTAGGCTGCACAGATCTCTCTGAAGGTGAGCTCCCACATACAGTGGTTGTCAGGTAACTTTTCTGTACACACGCTAAGCCTGTGTACTTTCTCAAAACCACATGGTGGTCATTGTGCACATGAACACTTTGCGCACTGTCTCAAATCCACGTAAGTGGTAAGTGTGCACGCAAGGCTCTGCACACTTTCTAAAATCCTGTACGGTAAGGGTTACATGCTCCGCTTCGTTCCCTTTCTTAAGATGATTAGCCCCGGGGTTCCTTGGGCTTCATCCAACCAGTGTGTATTTGTTATACACCTCAAGCACCGCCCCTCAACATGGGGGGCTGTGTGGGCAATTCTCGCGGTAGTTTAGCAGCGCTCCCCTTTTCTAAAAGGGTTGCCTATGAGCATGCTGCTCGGAGCTCTGAGTCCTCCTCTCATGGGAGACTGAATTCTCGTTTTTTTCATCAGAGCACTCCAGTACTACATACTGTTTTGAGATGCACTGTGAGAGCAGACATCCTGCTGAGGCAGGGGCTGAGGCTCGGGGAATGGCGCCTTCGCACCAAGGTGTTGAAGTAGAGTTAGAGAGGTTGGCCTTACCTGGGTGGATCGGTTTTGCGGCTCAAGAGAGCATCATACTATCCCCTCTGGCTTCTTCTGACTCATCCAGCTCCATTGGGGCTGGACGCCATGGTACAGGCGTGGCAGAGGCTTCATCTGTACGTTCCGTCCTCCAATTGCTCTGCTCGGGGCCATTCCATCTACGAGCTGCTCTATCAGAGTGCCACGAGAGCCCCTCCTTTGTGACAGGCAAGACTTGGTAATAAACAGTGCTAAGTTCTTAGCCGTATCCCTTTAAAGGAATCTTTCGTGATTCCAAGCCTTCAGCTCTACCCCGGGCCGAGGCCCTTCAGGTAAGTTGGGTATGTAGCTTAGGCCTTTGGCCATTAGGGATAATGTCATGGACAGCCGTCAAACCGTCCCAGGGGCGACTCCCGGTGAAATGGTAGAGTTGGTACTTAGTGTTTGCCATGATTCTGGCCTGCACTCCCCTCAGCATGGCGGCGTGGGTATACTGTTCCCCATAGTGTCCCTTCAGAGGATGCAGTTCGAAGTTCCCTTGACAGGGAACGTCTCAGGTTACGACTGTAACCATGGTTCCCTGAGAGGGAACGAGACACTGCGTCCTCTAGCTCCCTGCCATGCTTCGGATGCAAGCTTCACGAAGAAGATAAGTAACGGGTCCCACGGGCGCGTATTTACAGTCGCGCCGGTAGCGACGTCAGAGGCTGTCGCCGGCCAACACATTGCCGTTTTTCAAAGTATGCTTCAGACACGGTTCACGACGAGGTGTTCCCCATAGTGTCCCTTCAGAGGACGCAGTGTCTCGTTCCCTCTCAGGGAACCATGGTTGCATTCGTAACCTGAGACGTTTTGTTAATTTTAGTTATTTCTGTTATTTATTTTTGTTTATTGTTTAAACAACAAGAAAATGCATAATTTCCTGTGTTAAAATGAAAACCTGAAATACTTTATGGCATACATCAATAAATAAAGAAGATTCAATATACAAAACTATTTTATTTAGATTTTATTTTAATAAATTGGTATTATAGTTCACATTTTCTGATCTTTATAGTATGTGAATGAATTCCGTCATTTTTAAGTGACATCAAAACCATTTGGTAGAGGCCGATATTACAAAAATGATGGGATGTTCTGCAAAAAAAAAAAAAAACATTGAGTGTGGAAACTAGCGACATAAGAAGAAAAGAAATACAAACAAATACATTTTTTTAAAGCCTTTTTCTTGGTGTGGCATACACTAGCATACATAAACAGTATACAATAAAAATACCATATGTGATATAGAACGGTAACAACATACACAATAACCTGAAGGATATGTGTGTTCATTCAAAGAAAGGTTTTCCTATGAATTAATTAAAAGTAAATTTTATGAGCATTATGTGTCTGTTTTAGAGAGACTTGTGTAAGGGCTCTCCTGTCCGCATTCCAGTCATAAATCTAGTCTTATCAGATAGTGTCTCTTTGGTTACCATGGAACATTAACATTGGTTACCATTTCTTTTAAGTAATATTTATATATGAAATGTATTTATATATAATATAAATTATATTAATGTAAATATATTAAAACAAGCAAATGTTTGCAAAATAATATATAAACAAACGTTTTATTTTGGATGCAATTAATCACAATTAATCATTTCCCTGCACTAAAAATAACATTTAAAATATTAATATGTACATTGAATAAATCTGTATAATAACATAATCATGGACATTACTGGAGTGGACTGATATTTTGAACTCTGGAAGTGCAGTGGAAGTGGAAGTGGAAGTGAGGGAGTTATTGTTTTGACTGTGACCCTGTCAATTCATACACATTCTGTTCATTTCTCGTTCTCATTTCACCTGTCTCCGATCTATAAGGTGTATCCCTACAGCGAGTCCTCCATCTCTTTCTGAATGGCCTTGCCTTCCTCTCAGACCTGAGAAAAATCCCCGCTCACACTCTCACATCAATAATTTAACTGAACCCCCCCCCCCCCCACCAACTGGAATCTATAAATATACTTTTTTTTGTGACTAAATATTTCATTCCCATCTTTCTCTCTCTGTATTTCTCTCTCCATCTCTCTCCGTGAGATTGCAACATACAGGGCAGTCAAACAGAGCAGAAGCAAACAGAGCAACAATCTGTCGTGTGTTTCCCAGAACTAACCGGTTAAATGGAGTGGTGGAGGGAATCTCACAAAACCCATCACTATCACGACCACAAGCAAAGTACAAAAATAAATAAAGATATATGATTTTAAATGATTTATGATTATTCGTTACATTTCTAAAAATTACATTTAGAAAACACGGCTGGAGAATGTATACTCAGTTGTAACTGAAAATATAGCTGCAAGCTCCAACCCTGCTCCTAGAGATCCACCTTTCTACAGACTTCTTCAACACAGCTGTTTGTAATTAAGTAGCCCGGAACTCCTTCATTAGCTGGTTCAGGAATGTTTGATTAGAGTAGAAGCTGAACTCTGCAGAAAAGACATTTGCTGATACAGCATTTTACTGCAAAATGTACACACTCCAAAGCTAACAATACCAATCTTATAACTTTTGCCCAATATAAATATATATATATATATATATATATATATATATATATATATATATATATATATATATATATATATATATATATATATATATATATATATATATATATATATATATATATATATATATAATTTTGTATATATAATTAATTTGTGCTGAAACTGCTCATGTTTCCTAGGGTCATGCTTGGTATGTACCAAGTTTGGTCAGTATTCACTAAAGTGTTGCGGAGATATAGGCTTATGTCCATTTTTGCGCAGACTTTGTGAAATTTGTTGATGCACTTAATGAAAATGGTTTGGTCTCCCAGCATGGTCTGAAGATGAAAACTAACACATACAATAGGTCAAAATTATTTTATAATTAATTACTATCTATCTATCTATCTATCTATCTATCTATCTATCTATCTATCTATCTATCTATCTATCTATCTATCTATCTATCTATCTTTCTTTCTTTCTTTCTTTCTTTCTTTCTTTTTAACAAAAATGTTTCCAAACTTTGTTGATTTCCCCTCTCACATTGTAAAATGTGCTTTAATTAAATAGGAAATACTGTATTGATTTAATGGTTGCACTTTATTTTACAGTGCGTGTACTTACATGTACTTATGGTGTACTTACAGTGTATTTATCTAAGAAAGTTCTGGTAATACAAGGTAACTACATGGGGTAGGGATAGGTTTAGGGGTAGGTTCAGGGTTAGTACCTAGTTATTACATAGTTATTGTAATTACTATAATAAGTACATAGTATGTACATGAGGAACAGGATTGTAAAATAAAGTGCTACCAATTTAATTTATTGAACAATTAGCATTTTCATCCGCTATGTCAGTAAACATTTTTAACTTTTTTTGCAATTCAACCCTGTGTTCTGTGTGTTTGTTTGTTTTTTTCATTGGAACACAAAAGTAAATATGAAATGATGATTAAAAATCAACATTAACTAAGATTAATAAATGTTTTAGAATAATTTTTCATTGTTAGTTAGTTAACTGTAGTTCACTGATGTTAACAAATTGAACCTTACTGTAAAGTGTTATTCATTTCATAAATATTATTCTAAATATTGTTGCAATAATGTTCTCTTTTCCCAGTAATTATCATTATAGTACCACCAGTTTTAGGTGATGCATTATGCACCATATGCACCACTGAAACTTAATGACAATGCACTTCTGAGACAAATGTTGATCATTAATTTCATTGAGACAGTGTGGGACAAAATGTGGTTTATGGAGGCAATGTTACAACTGGGGCAGCACAAACATGGCTCCCTTAAATAAATAAAAATTAATAAATAAATAAAAAAAAGTTTTTCCCTGTCTTTGCCACATCTAATTTAGCTTTAAGTAAATAGGAAAATGTATCTATGGCACTAGGGAACTGTCTCTAATTATTCACCAGTAAAAAGGAATGGGGTGTCAGGAGAGTTTCTGCGTCACACAGGCCATTATCTGCTGCTATATCAGGCATCGGTTCACACTGCTTTATCCCTGGGCCATTTAGGGATGTTTGCATGTGCTGAGTATTCTCTTGTGTCCTTCCTGAACCTCTCTCTTGCTTGCCTTTGCTCACAGATACACAAATAGTCCACCTGAATGGGTCCACATGCTTTTGTCTTTATACAATGTCACTATGACCAGCATGCTGGTGAGCTGAGCTGGAAGATTTTACTCATTGAGTCTATTCCTGGCCCTTTAAGGCTCCTTCATCAAACACATTGTCTCATATGTCTGTGAAAAAAAAAAATCATTGCCTCATCTATATTTGTAGTTTTTTCTGTCTGAAGAGTTTTGAAAAATTACCTAAGTACTTGAGAAAAAAAAAATACAAATAGATCTTTTTGATTTTCAGATCTTTTTGTGTTTTCAGTCTCTTAGGTTTGACAGCATGATGGAACATTAGGCTTCCCTCAAATGATCATTGCCCAGCGCTGTCACTGGCCTTCGTTCCAGGCTCACGAAAAGAGCAAGTGGCCAAGTGTCACGACAACAGAAAACTCCAGCCAGTATATTGTCAGTTTTGTTCAACCTTTTCCAAACTTTTTGTATATAAAAGCCATTAACATAAGTTTCGGTAACAAATGTAAGTTTCAAGACTTAAGTCAAAAATAACATTTCCAGTGCTACATTTGTGTCCCAGAAGTGCAGGCATTTACAGAGACCTTTAGAAAGGAGAAGAAGGTCTAAACATCTAATGAATTCCCCATCGTTCAGTATTATTGAACTGTGAGAGAATGCCGACCAACACCCGGCGACCCAACTGTCCACTGATGGAGAGGCACAGACAGCTGGAGAACACTGACCTTGGAGCTAGAGAGAGGGAAACATCGATTTCAGCCAACTATGTAATAGATTTAATGAGCAAACATGAGGACTTAACACCGATGATTGACCTCCAGGGAGGAAGTGTCACAGAGAACAGTTAAAGTTAATGTTTCAGTCATCGAGCAGACTTTTGTGATTCGGATAATGATCACACTCCGGTCCCTTCGCTCAGATTAGTGCTCTCGAGAAAATTCTCACTTTAAAAGTGTCAAATTCAAGGAAATCTTGGTAACAATTTAAATGAAGCTTCTATGTCCAAGTAAATGTAGTTAATGCATTATAATGCACAAGCACACACACATAGAAACTTGCATTTAAAAACAAAAACAAATAAATAAATGAATAAATAAAAACATTTAGAAAAGAAATACAAAACTCAAGGCTGTGCATTAGTCCTTTTATTGTGGGATTGAGCATAAGAACAGTCTTCACTCATTGCAAAACCACAATCATGGCCTGTAGCTATAATATGTAATGTTCAATATCAGCAGGTTGGGCCAGTAATTTTGTTGTTTAAAATGTCCATTACACCGTGGAATTGTTTGTGATTGTATTATTTTTGTGGCTGAGATTATTTATAATAGAGTTCCCTATCCTCCTCGCTTTCCATCATTAGATTATATTCCAATTCTCCAACGCTATCTAAATGATTAGCTGGAGTAATCCTTTGGAGACATGCTGAAATGTTTGGTAGGGCATTTCCAATAAACTCTGATCTCATAAGGCTTTGTTTTTCATAGCTTTTGTTGTTTTACAGGCCCGACGGCTCAGAAGCCGCTCGCTCGATTCTGCCTGCAGGTAAATCCAAATGCCAGCTCTCTGCTGCCTTTGTCCATCGATCAAAGAAACTGCTGCCCAGGTTTCAAACCCACAGAATATTGCACATTTCTGCAAAGTCAAAGCGAGCAGCACTCATCTGACTGAAGGTTATGAGCTTCATGATGCTGAGCTGACAAAGACAGTGCAGGACATGGTGATGATGATGATGATGATGATGGCAGAAGCACACCATTCTGCCACACCATGCACAATGAATCAAACCTTGATGCCTACAGCTGGCTTCTGAAGCAGCACCGGACTCAAAGAGAACCTCATAAGGGACTGTTTAGGACAACATGGGCTCATTGGAAAACATGCCTCTACCTAAATTTTTGGAAAACTCCAAACAACATACCTTTACATGCAATTCACTGCAGTTTTTTTAATCAGACATGAACACCTCTGGCAGTAAAAGACCTGCAACTTTTATTCTTTTTCTCTGCAAATCATAATTACAGAACGGATTATTAATTAATGAACAATTATTTTTTGCACAGTTCTTTACACAATACTATGACCTCAAAACACTTTTACCATAATGCATAGATTTCTAACCTAATGCCTCTTGACATACGCTTGACATAAGGAGTTCCATATGTATGGCTTTTCTGATGGTAAACTTGCTCGTAAACTCACCTGGTGAAGCATTGCATTTGTCCCATGGATCTCAAATCACAATTAAAAAGAGGGCATGGTTGCCTCAGAAAATGTGTTTTAAGGTATGGTTTAGTGTATAGGTGGTATGATATTTTCAACCTCAATAGACATTAACTTTTTAGTGCCACTTGCCAGACATTTTATTTTTGAACTGCTGTGATGCACAAAACCGTATAATAAATAATTGCCAGCACACAAAAATATTGTGTAAAATGTTCATTTATTAATTAAAACCATTGAATATTCTCAATGATTTATGTATTAAAATTGTATATTTATTTTATTTTATTTTATTATTTTATCCCTGAGCTTGACTGTGAATGATGCATGGAGATGCCCAAAACTGGACAATGTGACAGTATACTAATACTTACTTTCAAAAGAATTAATCATTCAAAATGCCAAGTCATCGCATCATGTATACTAAGAATGCACATATTTATAGTTTATTTAATACAGAAATTAACTGAAAGCTTAGCAATATGCTAACTCCAAACTTGGCAAGAATAAGTTTCAAGTCATCCAAGAGGAACACTATTTTTGCAATGCACAAAGATGAATAGAGATATTTTTAAATGCTTCACTTTCAAACTCCACTGACCTGAAAAAAAAAAAAGAAGAGGTTTCTAATAATAGTAAGGGATGCCAAGCTTGATGTCTGGGATTTTTTAAGGAGATGATTCATTAACTAGACTTCTAAATATACAGCTGTCACACTGATGCCCAATGCATGACATTCCTGGGTTAAAAATAAGCTCATTATGCTGCACAGTATGCTAATTAGCAGTGCGTTGGTTTTTCCCATTTAAAGGCACATGCTAAAATGTCTCATAAATGGTTTGAATTAAGAGATGCAAGCACGCCCCCATTGCTCAGGGTACATATCCGAAGCCTAAATGTGACATATGCAGTATAGATTTTAAATGCACAGCACTGTCAGCAAGATCTAATTGTCTTTACAAATGAAGGTGAACTTTTACAGTGGCACTCTAAGCAGCCGGGCTGGAAAATGAGCATAATACCTCAGTGGAGACCTCTAATCTGCTTAATTGGAATGTTCCTCCAAACATCTAAATGTTCCTTCTCTGATTTCTTGTTCTTCTTTTTTTTTTTTTTTTTCGTATACCCTATAATTGGACAGTGGCTATATCAGGGACCCTTTGTTTTAGCAGTGCAGGGAGTACGGTTGAAATAAAAGTTTCACTAACTTTAGAATTACCGGTGTAAAGATACAAGGATCCCTAAGAAACAAGCTCATATACTAAGTTTCAACCTTTCACTCTTCCTGGTCTTATTTTTCTTTAGGAGTTTAGAAAGTGTCCAGGTTTGGGTAAATAATAGACTCCTCTGAATCCTGTATGAGTCTGCTGCGTTTATTGGAAGTAATTGTTGAGTTTAAATTCAGGAGCATCTGGTGAGTAGGAGGACAAAATGAGCAGCAGATCAAGGCCTGCAGGAGAACAATGCTTTGTCAATCAAAGGTTAATGCTGTTTCTTTCAAAGTAGCGCTACAGCAGGGCTGTGAAATGTGGGCTGCTTTAAAATTCTGTTTTACCATTTTTTAAAACCGAACGGTTAAGACAAGAATAATTGGAAAGAGGTGTTCGATACATGACACAGAATGGATTCAAAACTGCATTTCCCATGTGAATACCTCAGCTCAAGATGTATGGAGCACATGCTCCAAACATTAGGCTACAGCTCAGATTACATACATTTATTGGAAAATGCTATTATTAAGTACAGTGTTAAGGATCTCAATACTGTTGCAATGAGATATTTTTCAAAATAAATTTGCTAATTTATCAGAAATGTCATTTTTGCTTTGTATTTTTTTGAGGAAGGAGTGCAAATTGTTGAGAAATAAATAATTTGCAAGCAATAAAAGCATTTTAGCATAAAGGTGCTACGTAAGGGTGCTACACAAAAAAAATCTAAATCCAACTTTTAAATTAAAAGACAATGTTATGATCCGGTCTTTGAACTACCGTTAATTCACCACACAGACTTTCAGACTACACAGTATTGGACTTCTTTTCACACGCTGAGCATTGTTCTGCACATATCCCTCTCCTAGTGATAGCTGTAATACCAAGCCATTCCGTGTTTGTTTTCATAGTCTTGTTTCGGTTTTTATTTTTAATAGTCTTGTGTCAGTTTCTAGTTTTCATAGTCTTGTTTCAGTTTCTAGTTTTCACAGTCTTGTTTCAGTTTATAGTTTTCATAGTCTTATCTTAGTTTATAGTTTTCATAGTTTAGTGTTTTTCTTGCCTTGCCCTGTTTCTCGTGTTTTGACCCTTTGCTCTGAATTCTGGTTTACCCCTCTTGCTTAGCCCTCTGGATATTGTTTGTTCATCGAAGACCCATGCTTTCCCTCTGAATATTCTTTGTCTTGCCCTCTATACACCTGTTTGGCCAGTGTTTGACCCATGCCTGTTACCACCACATCTCTGTATAATAAAAGCATGTGAATGGATCCGCACTTCTCATGACTCGTCAGCCCCGTTACAGATAACAGCATGCAACTGACTTTTACTTTTGTTGGAAACTCTAGTTGTGCTCATCTTCTCTTCTATCACTTTATGTTCTAATAAAATAATAAAAGATGAGAAAAATATTTGTTCACATTATAATCACATTTTTGAAACATACTTTGTAAAGACTGTATTAGCGGTACAAGTGTTGTAACCATTAAGTACCATGTTATGTATCAAAGTACCTTGGTATTGCCACATGATATATCACTATACCATAGTACCAGCACTGAACATTCTTCTTAGTAAGAAGTTAATGTAAAAAAGTAAAAGAGAATCTCACTGAGAGGCACACAGCACGTACTGCGAGGTAAACCGTGGCTAGCACCTCTCAACCCGCCTGACTGCGATTTCCTCTGAGGCTGCCAGACTGAATGTTTGAAACTATCTTGAGAAAAACAGAAGAGTGGAGCTCCAGGGAGTGATTTCTTTTCTGTCAGCATGGCTCTTTTTTGGGAATAATACAGCAGATTTCCCTCTCGGCACAACCTTTTCTCCTGTATATCATTGGTGTCAGCTAAACACAGGTGCCCAGCTGATGTTTATTCATTTAATCTGTATGTGCAGAGAATTTTATTGTACATTTTATTTATTTTTTATTTTAAAGTGTGTGAAAGGCTGTATATATGATGCATTCTGAAGATAATCTTAATTTGACATTTTTTAAGGCATTTATTCCATAGTCAATAGCAATGTAGCTACTAAACAGAAGCAGTGATTGATGTTTGACATAATCACTGCGTATCTGAGACCTACTGTGAATGTAAAGAGAATAAATAAATGAAATCTGTGCCTACATGAAACTATGACATGACCTTTACGAAAAGACACAATGCCCAAGAAAGCATTCTGTTCTAGTGCTTCTACTAAATTCAAATAGACACAATCACTGATATTCCCATCCGGACTGGATTTGATTTCTCAGAGGATGCTCGAGTTAAAAGAAAAAACATTAGGTAATTAGTTTTGTAATTTTTACCAAGGTTTTTTAAAGAAAAAAATTCAGGTCAGCTGGAATTGAAGTCACAAAATATATCTACAAAATAAAACTTTATCTCACCTCAAGGTAAACTCATGTCTCATTAGTGCCACTGTTAGAATTTTAATATTGTTTTGTTCCATGTTACTGCTTCTGTTTAATTTAGTGGTTCTCAATCTTGATCCTGGAGGGCCCAGTATATAGCAGTATATAAAATTCATATAAAAAGCAGTATGTCAACATGGCAGGTGTATTATGTTCCTATTGATAGTCCATATTCATACTATATAATATGTGCTGTGTAGCTTGAAGGTGTGTCCTAATCCTAAATCTTTCCTCTACAGTGTAAAAGAGGCACCTTCAGTACCATGGAGAGTACCCCACTCTCAGTCTCTGCTATTATTGATGGTACTGGAAGGCAGATCTAACTGGAGATGATAAGGACCATGGAGAGTTCCCTGTAAACACAAGCGTGCAGCATTTCCCTGCATTTCTCCACTGAATTATTGCTTCTCATGCTTCCCCCTCTCATATTCAGTTAATAAAATTAACTTCTCAACCAATTTCCCCATGTCTTGGTGTTACAGTGCATACTTTTTTTAAAACACACAGTTATTCAAGCAATTATAAATGCATAGATACTCTGAGAGCACAAGATTCTGGGTCTCATTCTGATGGCACCCATATACTGTATGAGGGTCTATTGGTGAGCAAGTAATGTATTGCTAAATTTGCCCAAATCTGTTACAAAGAAGAAGCAAACTCCTCTACATCTTGGATGACCTGAGTAAATTTTAAGCAAATCATTATTTTTGGACAAACTATAACTCTTAATTTTTTGTTCATTCAACTGTTGGATAAAAGCAAATCATGAATCATGCTCTCTTCTGTTTAGAAATGGCCGCAGCTAACCTTTAACTGATGAAAAGTACAACCCATTGCAAATACTGTATTTTTCCTTATACAAATTCAGCTAATTACTCTATTACCATTTCATCCGGTCTTCATGCAGGTGAAATTAAATAGGTCAATGCACTAAGAGACACGTTTGAGCACGATTTACTAATCCATTCATAACAGTGCCACACAGATAACCACATTTCTAAACAAATGCAGCCCATCAGAATCATATTTTCCATGACCTTGAGGATTAATCCGTCTGGCGTTCTCTTCCTGAATAACATGTGACGCCTTCTCCACGCGTGAAAGCCGATACGTGGACGTGTCTGTGTTTTAATCTAAAGTGTAATATTGTAGGCTTGGTTGGAGTGTGTGTCCTTTAGCTTAACTATGACTGAAACTCAGCTGGTGAATGTATGGGAGCTGAGGTCTGTACTGCAGTCGACCTGAACAATTGATGAGCAGGGAGCTCAGCTGTGAGGAAGAACAAACGGTGCACACAAGCCTGAAGAAATGGGTGGGGGTGGGTGGGGGGGTTGCTGGTGTGTGTCTCTTGACACTGAAATACCTTGCATCTTTTTTCTTAGCTGGATCAGATCATCTTTGGATGAAACCCTGGGCCTGTCATCTTTCTTGGCACATGTGCCCACAGAGAACAGTTGATAGGTAAGATGCATCGGCTAGAGATAACGCATGCTGCAGTCTACTTTAACTTAGGGTAAAGAGTGCAAATGAGGGTATGAATGTAAACAAATATGGTGAATATTAAACTTATTGCTTAATGCTTTCCAACCTGTTATACCTTGGGAATACTGAAGGAACAGTACAGAATTAGTGTTGCATGTCATCTCAGTGTGGCCAGTTCAATTCCAAAACCCTGGATTTACAATGTCACATGCAGTGAAATGAATAAATTGCTAAATATGTTATGATCTACAACCTGTTTTTGTCAAGATGTACCTTAAAGTAGTTTATTTAAACCTTAGCTGGTGATTGTGTAATAGGTTAACTATAATCTGCCATAGGAGCAGCTGGATTCCATGTGTCATTCATGCCTAGTCAGTGGCCAATCACAGGTTCCTTAGGTCTTTTTCAACATGCTTCATTTGCAACATTTTTTGAGGTCCTTCTCCTAAAATGGACAGGACACTCTGGCCAAAGGTGTTTAGGTGGCAGCCGACTGGTGTTCATTCTTCAGGAGTAGCCAAACCATTACAGTTTGCTTTTTTGGATTCGTTCTTCGACTGAAGGTTGGCAAGTCACCCTTTTTATGCAAATTCTCCTATTGTGTTGAGTATCACATATAGGGACATCCAGATTCTGTCTCAGGTGTCTAATTTGAAAGACATCAAGCTTGCTCATAGGATTGGATTGGTGATTAGAAGAGGCAAATTCTGTTTTTGGTGGACACCATGCGACTGATTGCCTTGCTGTGGTGGTAGATGCCAATTTCTTCTACTGCACCAAAATGATATTTGAATTCTTGGACCTGTTTGATTTGGACTTCAAAGGTGAAAACTGGCTTGCAAACCATCTGTCATTTAACTCTGGTCTCATCTGCACTGATTCTTACATCATAGGATCGAGCAATGTGGTTAAAGGATGTTGGAGAATATGGCACTGCTGTCTGCAAACACCATGTTGGTCAAGAAGCTGTTTACATTGTACTGAGCCCCACATCTGTTCTTGAATGCTTTGGCATCAATCAAAGCAACATCGACCTGGCAAACCCCAGTTTGGAAGTAGTTGGTTTTGGATCTGCACTCTGCTAGTTGTGCCATTCATATGCATGAAAAGAATTGGATGATGATAGCCAGAGGGGAACTGTTTTCTCCTGCTACCATCAAAAAAAAAAGTTTTTCATTGTTTGTCACAGTTGCCTCTGCTTGCTCACTGGGGGATTAAGCCATAATGTGTTGACTTTCTAGAAGCTCTCTGTTCAAACTACTTAGGGGAGACAATGTAACTAAAATCTTTAAGACTGTATGATAAATGGTATGGATCCTACTTGCTCTTCTCAGCTGGTATGTTCACAATGTATCACTCAGGTAGAATTCTACAAATATAAAAAGTTTTCAGTGACTTGCTAGGATAAAAACTATATGGAAACCAAAATGTAAAAGATCACATTTATCACATGTTGCAGGATTCGAGTTGTATCTGGTTATGACCCGGTCTAACCTTCAGTGTAACAGTATAATGAGTAGGAATGTCCCATGTCTGATTTTGAATAGAACATAGTTTCTGAGTTTCAGAGAGTGAGTCAGTCCCTCTTCTGGACGTCTCATGAATGGGTTTTATCACTGGGCGGTGAAGAGACGTCATTATGACAGTGAAGGGCCTGTGAGAGCTTTTGGCCTGAGCTCAAAGTGTCTGGGTTGAAGTAGGACCATCAGAAGTGCTTACGACCTGAAGCAGATGGGAACATTCACAGCGGGCCACTGCAGCTAAATAAGACATTACAGCACATCCGCCAGTTCATCATCTGCATCACAGCAGTTTCGTCACCTGAAGTGACTCATAGCCACGTTGAAGGTGCGTCTCTCTGACTGCTGTGGCATATGGTTTTTCAGTCAACATTGCTCCAACAGTCATACAATGATTATGTATGTCCAACTTCATATTAGCCCTCACAGCTTATTTTTCATTAAGTTATTCACGTTCACTATTAAATCGTCAAATTTGATTTGCATATACAGTATGTCTACCTCATCCGCAGCTTAGGAGAAATTGAAACATGTTTCAGCTTGATAGAGCTGGTTTCGAATCAGCAGTTTTTAATGAAGCAATTAAAGAAAGTCTCTTCTTTCCCGGGGCCTCAGTGGACTTATCAGCTCTAATTGCCAAAACAAATAAAACGACAGAGTGTGAGCTTGTGGCATTTTATGTAACTAATGTGCTTATTTGAGTCAGGGTCTTGCCTGCAGATTCAAAAACGTGATTTCATTAGTATGCAAAGGTGTTCGTAATAAAATGTCTAAACAACATGCATATTTTTCAAAGTGTTTTTTTTATTATTATTTTTTTTTTTTACTGAAATGCACGATACCAATATGAACATATTGACCACATTTAAAGCATTAACGTTTTATTGAATTATAACTTGAACATATTAGTTTATTGCCATTGCATTTATTTAAGACATTAGGTTATAGCATTTGACATTATAATAAACTGGTGCATGCAAATACACATACAAATATGTAAATGAGTGAAATTCATGTTAATGTTGCAATGTTTCACTTATATTTCATAATTGTCGATCGTTGATGATCATTGAATTCCTCCTTACAAAGATACTTTGATTAATTCCATACTGACAAAATTTATGTTTAAAAGTGGCATCTGTATAAATTTAGCTGAAAACAAAAGAAGACTGGTAACCAAACTGGTAGCTGGTAGCTATTGACTTCCATGGTATGGATTGTATATACAGTATTAGGGCTGTCATCGTTACCATGTTAACGCAATTGTGATTCATTTTACAATCCTTAACAATAATTTAACGCAGTTAACACAAAATTACTAAAGCACAGTTTCTATTTTAACCATTCTACTCTACTTGCGATCAGATCATTTTGAGCTGTTAAACTGTTAAACATTTTGAGCTGTGTTTAAACAATCCGACAAAACAGCGCTAATATAAAGGAAACCAGGCTGATTGCATCAGAGATTATAAGGCTCTGTCATACATATATGTGGCACTATGGAAGTCAATGGCTTCCAGCAATTCTTTGGTTACAAACATTATTCAAAACATGTTATTTTCTGTTCAGCAGAAGAAAGAAACTCATACAGGTTTGTAACATCTTGAGGGTATGAAAATGGCAGAATTTTGATTTGGGGTGAATTGTACCTAAGTAAATATGAGTGTAAGTATAATGTATTGTAAGTAACACATTATTACTACCTTGCTATATCTAAGTATAGTAAAGATTCTTTCATTTAAATAAAAAAAGCTATTTCAGCTAGAATTCTTATTAAAAGTTCGGCCACAGAATTTACGTTTCTCATAATCTTTTGTTCAAAGGCTTCTGGTTAATGCATGCACTGTTAAAATATTTATTTCTTTAAGCCCTTTTTTCCTCAGTGTTGGTGCAGCACTTTTTAAATCAAGATGACGAGAAGAAGACAAGGGGAGTATAAAAAACAGTGACACTCGAGCACTCATGGGAGAATTGAGCGTGAAGAGAGTCTGACTTTATTTGCAGGGCCGTGAGTGTGTATGTTTGTGTGTGTTAAGAGGAAAGGGAATGTGTGTTGGCTCCACAAAACACTCCTGCGCAACAGTCTGTCTTCCTGTAATAATGTGCCACTGGTAGAAGATGCAGAGAGCTTTGACTTTTTTATGGTAGAGGTGTGTGGGAGAGACGCCCATCTCCTCCAGCAGAAAAGCTATAAACAGTGTACTCTTATAGATGCTCAGAGTCTGGATAATCAAATCATAGATGGAAATGTGAGTGTCTGTGTGTCTGTGAAAAAGAAAAAGAGAGAAAGAATCACACAAGATATGAAATATTATATTAGAAATGGTCCCACTTTATATTAAGTGTCCCTAATGCCTGTGTACTTGCATAGTAACTAAATGTGTATGTAGTATGTAACAACAGTATAAGTACACATTATCCACAGCTGTAATATTTCTGTAACTACACATACGTAACAACCCTCAGGATGGTTTGTTTAAGTACAAATGTGTAACGGGACATATTTATCTACATTTTGTAACAACAATATAAGAGTAAATGGAACCATTTGATCCAGGGGGTGGCAATGGGTAGCTTTAGGTTTGAAGAAGGATCCAGGGGGTGGAGATGGGTAGGTTTAGGGGTGAAGTAGGATCCAGGGGGTGGAGATGGGTAGGTTTAGGTTTGAAGTAGGATCCAGGGGGTGGAGATGGGTAGGTTTAGGGGTGAAGTAGGATCCAGGGGGTGGAGATGGGTAGGTTTAGGTTTGAAGTAGGATCCAGGGATGGAGATGGCTAGGTTTAGGGTTGAAGTAGGATCCAGGGGGTGGAGATGGGTAGGTTTTGGGGTGAAATAGGACCCAGGGGGTGCAGATGGGTAGATATAGGGGTGAAGTAGGATCCAGGGGGTGGAGATGGCTAGGTTTAGGGTTGAAGTAGGATCCAGGGGGTGGAGATGGGTAGGTTTAGGGTTGGAGTGGGATCCAGGGGGTGGAGATGGGTTCGTTTATGGTTGAAGTAGGATCCAGGGGGTGGAGATGGGTTCGTTTATGGTTGAAGTAGGATCCAGGGGGAGGAGATGGGTTCGTTTATGGTTGAAGTAGGATCCAGGGGGTGGAGATGGATAGGTTTAGGGTTGAAGTAGGATCCAGGGGGTGGAGATGGGTTCGTTTATGGTTGAAGTAGGATCCAGGGGGTGGAGATGGCTAGGTTTAGGGTTGAAGTACGATCCAGGGGGTGGAGATGGGTTCGTTTATGGTTGAAGTAGGATCCAGGGGGTGGAGATGGGTTCGTTTATGGTTGAAGTAGGATCCAGGGGGTGGAGATGGATAGGTTTAGGGTTGAAGTAGGATCCAGGGGGTGGAGATGGGTTCGTTTATGGTTGAAGTAGGATCCAGGGGGTGGAGATGGATATGTTTAGGGTTGAAGTAGGATCCAGGGGGTGGAGATGGGTAGGTTTAGGGTTGAAGTAGGATCCAGGGGGTGGAGATGGGTTCGTTTATGGTTGAAGTAGGATCCAGGGGGTGGAGATGGATAGGTTTAGGGTTGAAGTAGGATCCAGGGGGTGGAGATGGGTTCGTTTAAGGTTGGAGTAGGATCCAGGGGGTGAAGACGTGTAGGTTTAGGGTTGAAGTGGGATCCAGGTGGTGAGATGGGTTCATTTAGGGTTGAAGTGGAATGCAGGGGGTGGAGATGGGCAGGTTTGAGTTTAATGCACCACTGTAATACCAGTGTACTGACATGGTAACTCCTCGGGAACCATTGTCCATTTAATATAAAGTGTAACATTCTGAACACCAACCACAATTTATATGTAAAGCCTAACTTACTGGTCGAAGCTGTGTAACATCAGAGTAATTACATGATAAATCTAATTTAAAGTGTAACACTATCGTTTCACATTTGTACTTTCATTACCAAAAACTATTGTTACCAATGTCCTGTTACACATTTGTACTTACCCATACCATTCAGTGGGTTATTGAATGTGTGTAGTTACACAGACATTAGAGCTGTAGATACTATGCACCAGTGTGTACTTACATTTTGGCTGAATACTATGTACATGTCTAGTTAAGAACACAGGTATTAGGGACACAATATAAAGCGGGACCTTAGAAATGAATAAGGTGCCATTAAATGCTATTTCAGGTTTGAGGAATCACATGTTGTGTGAACAAAACCATTGATATGCACATTTCAATGAAGTCACTAGCTAAATCAGCATACACACATGTCTCCTCAAATCTGTCACACTGATTCATAAATGTTGGTGCTATTCGTTTGATGCAGTTAATTATTATCAAAAGAAAGCTGTCAGTAAAATTTTATTTAATATGATCGCTTATTGATAAGGCTGTTCAAGTGTACTTTGATTGGCAGGAAGAGGAATTTACTAAGTTAAAATTCACATTTTGTCAAAAAAAGAAGTTATTTTTGGTAGCCACAAGATTTGTGACAAAACATTGATAATTACATCATTAATTATTGTTCATTATGCTTATTTATTATTTGTCATTTAGAATGCTATGCTATTTGCCACTTTTATGTTCCAACTAATATATAACTGACACATCTCTCTATATACAGTTTTTTTTTTTTTTTAATGTGATACATCACAAAATACACACAATATATTTAAGATTTTATGATGTGTGCGCATAGTTTGATACATTATAATTGCAAAAGTTTGACTGATTGATTCATTGATTTAGTTTTAGGTATCACTAATAACCCTGATTTGAATCCCAATTCTGCCTCCTGAAGTTATTCTCATGATGGCTCTTAATCCCTGACTGCTCTTCACTCCATTCTAGTGCTCTACTCTTAAACTTGACCTGGCTTCAAGTGTACTACTATGAATTCCAGTGGTCTGTACACTACAAAATCCACTATCAAAATGAGTATGTCCACTTCCATGTCTCCTGAGTGTCCAGGTGTGTGTTGTACTGAAGCAAGTGTTTTCTTGAAACTGAAAAAGAGTTAAACTCAATCAGCAGTTGTAAAAAGCAGCAGGGTCTCTGTGAAACATTTTTTCTTTTTATCTTATAAAATAAATCAAATTAATCCTTGCAGATAAATTGGCTGTAGTCACTGTCGCACTGTTGAGTTTAAAGAGGGCTCTGTTCAGGAGTGCGGCAGACATGGCAGGATGTTTATACTGTGGAAGCCTCAGGGACAGTATTTAAAACTGTTTGCTGCTGTAGCATTCACAAAATGTTAGCCATGGTTGTGTTAATCTTTGTGTGCGTTTGTGTGTCATATGCCTTTCTCCTTGTGTGAGGTGGTCGAGATAGGGTGTATATCTGAAATTGTCTACTGTATCTGTTTTCAGAGTTATTAAAAGCGAGGTCACCACTAGTGTTGGTATGTCAGCTGTACAAGTGACAGGCCTTACAGCATGATGGAGTGAAACCGGTCTTATAGATATTGAACAATTTAAGCTAGACATTTATTTTCAGGCATATCTGAGGGCTATATTGATGTCTTTACGCTACGGTCACAGTAGGTCCGTATCTAGGACAGTGGCTCACTGGTTTGAGAATGTCAGAAAGCCTTCACTGGCAGCTGCATAAAAATATGCTTTAGATGACATGAAGTACAAAAATGTTCACAGAACAGAAAAGTGTATAATTTTGTGTGTGGACACAAAGTAAAGTAAAATATAAAAGTTAGTTGGCTTTACTTTTGTTTTTTGGAAATGTTTGTAAAAAATATAATTACTTCTTATTTAGTTCCAAATAATATTTTATGAATGAATGAATGGTTCCACTTTATGTATACATTATGTGGCCAGTAATTAGACAAGAACAATGTTAGTAAATCGTGTTGCATTATTCATTTGAATAACCTCCCTGCACAAATTTTGTGTCTGGAAAGGTAACTCTTACAAATGTATATCCATTAAGGTCAGGCGCAAAAAAAAAATAACTGCGTTTTCGCTTTGTCAATGCTAATTCTTCACTGTGCATCTTTAGTAAATCCATACAGTACTATTCTAAAACCAAAAGATGGTTTGCGCTGGTGCAAACTGTTAGTTAATCTATCCCTCAGTGTCTTAATTGTTAAAATTGTTATAATGCATTAGCATTAGCTTGCTGTCAATCCACCATTTGATGTATAAAAGTGTTGCTTTGGTCTGAATAAATACAGCAGATGGGTCAATTGTAAATGCACATTCATTCATGCTTTCAATAAATTCTTGTCTTTCCCTCCCTTAGACCTCTTGACTTTCTCACACCAATTTCTCAAAGACTTTTTATGGCTTTAAATGTAATTCAGCAAAATGCAATACTTTTTAAGACATACTGAAACCCTGTTTGTGATTGGCGATTTCCCATCCATGAGATTGGCCTGCATCCACCAAACACCAGCTGTCTCTCCACACTATGGAGATGCGTGCTCTTATGGTTGCTTGGGATGTCCTGACTGGACCAGGTCAGGAATGATGTACAGAAAGTACTGGGAGTAGCTCCAATCAAAGAGAAGATGAAAGAAGCAAATCTTCATTGGGACGGCCATGTTGTTCACAGTGGAGAAGAAACAATGGACGGCAACCACATGTTTGACCAAAAAAGAAATTAATGGACAAAAAAAAATAAAAAAATTAAACAAATCAAACACTGCCCCCGACGATGCCCTAGACCGGAAGAAGTGGATAGTGGCATGCCACTACACTTAAGTACTTAAGTACACTTAAGTTGCCTTTTATTTCAGCACAGTTTATCATATATATATATATATATATATATATATATATATATATATATATATACTATTAAGATTTAAAATACACTACAAGTGAACACAATTTAGACCATTTATAAAGCACACATTTATTTCAAGGGATGCAGAGGCCCTGTTTGGGTTTTCTTGGGGTCTAGGAAAAGGATTGTAAATAGAGTCAGCAGCAATGGAAAGGGACTTCAGTGTGTGTGTGTGTGTGTGTGTGTGTGTGTGTGCGTGTGTGTGTGGGTAGGTGTGGGTGGGTGTTTGGCATATTGTTCTCCTGTGCCTCTGCTGGCATCACGGCAGGCTCATGCAGCAGATGGTCTGTACTAGAAACATGACAGCCGCAGAGCCCCTGGCTAGAGATGATGACACACACATACACTTAGATTGTGTGTATAAACATATACACACACCCAACAGAGAGTTACAGATGGGTCTCGATTGACAAAATTTAGTCAGGTAAATGTTTCTGAGTGAGACCAGAAAAATCTATCAAAAAGAATACTATATATCTCAACCTGTGGAAAAATGATTGTTTCACGGTTAACCCTAGACATTTGAGCACATCTGGGGTGTTTCAGTTGTTTTCTAACTGCATGGCTCAAGCCAAAAAATGTCATCCTTATACAAAACCGTAAAAAGACAAGCATTTGAGGGGTAAAAAGTATACTAGTTAAAAAGTTTAAATAACCAATCTTTTCACTAGACAAGACAATTCTCCCTCACCCGGGATCATTTAGAGCAATTTGAACCTTCATTTAAACTGCATTTTGGAAGTTCAAACCCAGGGGCATCATAGAAGTCCATTAAATGGAGAGAGATCCTGAAATTTTGTTTTCCACAAAAAAAAAAAAAAAAAAAAAAAAAAAAAACTGAAGAAAGAAAGATTTGACTAGCTTGTAATACAAGATGGTGAGTACATTACATGTTAATTTCTGTTCTGGAGGGAACTACTCCGTTAACATTTGTGAAAGAGAATTGTGATTACATTTGAATAGCTCCTACAAACCATCTCTAGTTTTAAAAACATGCAGTTTATATAATATTTGTGTGAAAAAAAGGCCACTTAAGTGAACTTCAAGAGACACGTTCATGACTCTTTCTTAAACCCTCATGTGGTGTTCAAAACCCAATAACACCTGTGGTGTTCCCGGTCAAAAATGACCGGCCCATAAAAAAAAGCTTATAAATCACTCATTATACCATATTTTCACCCAATCTTGGATTCAATCTTTTTGTCAACTTGTTCTCTTTCAATTAGGACTGGTTTTATATTTCTGTTTGCATCTGATTAATCGTGGGCCTCATTTATCTGAGAGTAGGCATCTCGTTTTTTGAGTAAAAAACAAATAATTTATGAGTAAATTTGGAAATATGAAAAAAAATTATGAAAAAAATGGCTACTGTTGATCACACTAGTCTACTCTAATGTTTCACCAGGAATTTTGTTTTGAAACTTTTGTTTTGTAAAAAATAATGCACAAAGTCACACTTGTGGTGTTCCCGGTCAAAAATGACCGGCCTATAAAAAATAGCTTAGAAATCACTCATTATACCATATTTTCACCCAATCTTGGATTCAATCTTTTTGTCAACTTGTTCTCTTTCAATTAGGACTGGTTTTATATTTCTGTTTGCATCTGATTAATCGTGGGCCTCATTTATCTGAGAGTAGGCATCTCGTTTTTTGAGTAAAAAACAAATAATTTATGAGTAAATTTGGAAATATGAAAAAAAATTATGAAAAAAATGGCTACTGTTGATCACACTAGTCTACTCCAATGTTTCACCAGGAATTTTGTTTGAAACTTTTGTTTTGTAAAAAATAATGCACAAAGTCACACTTGTGGTGTTCCCGGTCAAAAATGACCGGCCTATAAAAAATAGCTTAGAAATCACTCATTATACCATATTTTCACCCAATCTTGGATTCAATCTTTTTGTCAACTTGTTATCTTTCAGTTAGGACTGGTTTTGCATTTAATTTTCAAACTATTTAATTTTAGGAGTCATTTATCCGAGCTTATGCACCTCAGTTTTTGAGTGAAAAAAGCATTATTTGTTAATAATTTTGTCAATATTGTGAAAAAGGTGAAAAAAAGTTGCATCTGTTGATCACACTAGCCTACTTTAATGTTTAACCAGGAATTTTTTTTTTAAATGCTTTTATTTTGTACAAAATGGCACAAAGTCACACTTGTGATGTTCCCGGTCAAAAATGGCCGACCATTGAAAGTGAATGTGGAAGATTACAAAACACAGGGCTTGTATTTTGAAATGCTTTAATTTTTCAGAAAAGGGGTGCACAGTAACACTTGTGCTGTTCCATGACAATACTGACCATTGTGACATACAAAAAATAAACACATTAACGCTGTCATATAGAGAATACAAATCAAATACTGTTCATTTTCTTTCAGTTTTCCAAATTATGAACTAACCAAAATAAGAAACTGTGACGGTCTCTGTGTGAACTCATGCAAGTGACTAACAAAAGCATTTTTAAGGTAACTTGCAATTGGTCATTTTGTGTCACTTATGCACATGACTGACAACAGTTTAATGTATGTGCCTTGCAAATGTGCACTCTGCATTTGAAACGGAGAGTGCCTGTTTTCACATCTTTTGGGGCACACAAAGTGCATCTCTTTCGTTTCTCTCCTTTGCCTGTGCCAGCTGAAGGACCTGGTTCTGGTGTTTGTATGTCTCTCACCAATGTAGCAGAGGGCAGTGCTCTGGGTATATTTTGGCGCCTCTGTATCAGGGGGCTCACCATGGATTTTCCCAGCTCTTCTAGGAACAGCCTCCTCCTGAAGGTTTTCCTTGTGTAATACTCAAAAAAGTTTGTGTGTTTTAACGTGTGTGTGTGTCTGGGTAGCGTGTGTATAAATGTATCGATACATGCACAGGTCCAAGGGCTCGATGTTTGCAAGCACATATGCACATATGTGTACATGAAAATAATGAACATGCTCCTGAAAACTAAATTGTTCTGTTATTTTCAGTCTCTCCCATTCACTTTCAATGGTCGGCCATTGTGACCATTTTTGACCATGCCTACTCTCAGATAAATGAGGCCCACGATTAATCAGATGCAAACAGAAATATAAAACCAGTCCTAATTGAAAGATAACAAGTTGACAAAAAGATTGAATCCAAGATTGGGTGAAAATATGGTATAATGAGTGATTTCTAAGCTATTTTTTATAGGCCGGTCATTTTTGACCGGGAACACCACAAGTGTGACTATGTGCCATATTTTTTACAAAACAAAAGTTTCAAAACAAAATTCCTGGTGAAACATTGGAGTAGACTAGTGTGATCAACAGTAGCCATTTTTTTCATAATTTTTTTTCATATTTCCAAATTTACTCATAAATTATTTGTTTTTTACTCAAAAAACGAGATGCCTACTCTCAGATAAATGAGGCCCACGATTAATCAGATGCAAACAGAAATATAAAACCAGTCCTAATTGAAAGAGAACAAGTTGACAAAAAGATTGAATCCAAGATTGGGTGAAAATATGGTATAATGAGTGATTTATGAGCTATTTTTTATAGGCCGGTCATTTTTGACCGGGAACACCACAAGTGTAACAAGGTAACAAAACCCCCACAAAAAAAGTAAGAAAATTTCCCATTTTTTTTTAAATTGTAGTTATACCCTTTGGGAACAAAGTCACTAAGTTTCAGTCCAAAGCGATAACATTAACTATTATTTTCGGGAAAAAGAAAATCTTCTCCGGGTCAAATTGACCCGAACACCACGTGTACTTTAACAATTTGTTTTTGCAATAATTTCAAATTAAACTTTTTGAAAAATCCTTATGTTTCACTGTTGTTTGTAAGTGAATATTGTAAGTTTGAATGTTAAACATGATCAATGTTGAATGTTTAAGGTGTCATCCATCCATGACTGTAGCACAAACAGTGCAGTTGAGTGTCTGTTTAACCAGGTTGTATTCACTTTGAAAAGTTGTAAATCTTCTCTTTGCAACTACTTTTACAATTAAAACGTACTTGTCTGTGATAGCACGACCTCTTCATGACTTCCATTCCCACAAAGTGCTCGGGAAATCTCTTGTGATTAAAGGGAATTACTCCTGTCTGCTACTTCCCTGAGACCACCAGACTGTGTTTTGACCAGCCAGGTTTTAACCCACTCTGTGGATCTTTCACAATTTGGCTTGTTTGGCATTTATCTGCAAGCTCAAGGGCTTTGAGTACATATATAACCTTTGAATGCAGTGCACAGACAGAGAGACACTGCAGCTAAAGCTGTACCGTTCTCTAAAACCGATTAACTCTTGAGTAATTAACAGGGCCCATAGGACACGTGACCTGTCTACATTATCAACCCCTTATATCCGCATCAGATGAGGAACTGCATATGTACACACACACACACACACATGCACATGAACACATACAAATTATATATACCTACTTACATAAGAGCATTTTATGGTTATATAACCAACTATTTTTGTGTTTCTTAAATATAATTTCTACTAAACTAGTAGCAGTTTATAACTGGCAGTTATTTTTTTCTATTTTCACTTTTTATATTAGCTTACAAAGCTGTAGTTATTTTATTGTATTTTTGTTACCATGGAGTGTGGAAAATGTAGAGGGAGTACTTTTCATTTCCATGAGTTTTAAAGAAAATATTCCTGATTTCAGAAAAGAAGCTATGAGAGTTTTGGCTTTACAGTAATTTTACCGTGCACTGTAAAAAATAAGTGTAATTTTAACTGTAAAATTTTGTAAAAACGCTACGGAAAAAAAACTGATAATAGGTTAACAGTAAGTTCCCGTACTATATACAGGGAAAAACTGTAAAAGAGCTAACAAAGCATTTAATGTAAATTTACAGTAAAATTATGTTAATTATACAGCTTTTAGAAGTAAAAAAAGAACAAATCAATGTATAATTTACAGTCTAAAACTGTAAACTGATATTCCCAGAATTCCCTGCGTGACACTCCACGTTTGAAAGTATTTTGTTTAAATAATCATGTTTTTAAATAGTTCTTGTTATCAGTTATGTACATTTGAGCTTTATGTTACATCTTCTGTTGCTTAATGAAAGTTTTTTGCATTATTTAAGTATCACGTGTGTTACCATGATGGTGTTTTGTGTTTCCATAAATGTGCACCTTCTATATGTTAATATATACTTCTGCTAGTGGTGAAGCTACTTGTGATGAGCTTTGATACTTCATGTGGCTTTCTCTTATACAGTACCATCTTTATTATTATGGTGGTTGTCAGTATTTTCAAGTTACAAAACAGATTTAATTTTGTGTGTTGTTGAATTTACTGGTTTATATTCACATTTTCTTGTTTGTAAATTACAGCTTTATATTGTAAAATTAACAGTTTTAGACGTAAATGTGTTTACAGTTTTCTGTATTTTTACAAAATTATTCTGGCAACCACAGCTGCCAAAAAGTTTTTGTAAAAACAACAAGAAATTTTTTACAGTGGTTAACAAGGTCACACAATGCATTATATTCCTTTATGACTTTTGTTGAACCCTCAGCAACGTTGCAAGGTCTAACTTTACACAGAGAAGGTCAATAAGTGATTTTGTCATAGTACACTCTCTGTAATACATATGAAAAAAATAATTTGTTTTTGTAGTGCCGCATTGACATTCATTCTACAGTCACTGCATTACTGTAAACACTTTTTTTAGCTTATTTTTTATGAAAGACAAGTGAATATTATAATCATCTCAAATGCTGCGCATAAAGATTGTATTATGTTGATTTTGGAATATTCATTGCTTTAAAAATCTGAAAAAAGAGATGAGGAAAACAGCTTAGCCACCATTGTCATCTACCATGTCATCCTTTTTTTCTTTCTTTCTTTCTTTTTTTTTTTTAAGGTAAAATACTGTAATAATGCTATGGTAAAAACATTTAAACTGATTAACAAAAATGTCTACTATATACCAGTCTAACATTTTAAGTCATTTTACAGTAAAATACTGTTTAATGTACAGACATTGTAAGTAAAAACAAACATTAATATTAAACTATATTTTAAAGCGCCATCATTCTTGGTAGTTTTTTTATGTGCATTTAGACTTTATGTTGCATCTTAAGTTGTTTAAACAAAGTTTATTGTAGTATTTTAATAAAAATTTATAATTCATTACATTTATAAAGTGCTTTTCTAGGCACTCAACGTGCTATTGTGGGGGTGGGGTTCTCATCTTTGAGTCAACTGTGTTATTTTTTTCATCTGTATTTTTAAGTTCAGTCTTGTAAACCCTAAAACATTGCTAATATATGTCACATGGTAAAGTTATTGCAACTACAACTTCTTTTTACAATAAAGCACATTTTTCACCTTTTCCAAGTCATGAAATAAATAAATAAAAATAAACTGAAGTTCCTGGTGTGGATCAAACTGTGTGAGCCCTGATTCCTAAATCAGTAAAAACACCTGCATTTTCTCCTGGGTAAGTAATTGTTAGTAGGTTGTAACTCCTTTATGTGATTAAGTGGCTTTCTTTAATTTCTCATTTACTTTGTGGAAATATGGGAAAGTCTTGAGGAGTAAATCTATTGAACCTGAAGGTTCTGCACCCTGAACAGCTTAAATGAAATACTGCAACAGAAGGCAAGTTCCTTCAAAATCATGGGTGGGCTTGGCAATCTGGCAACGCATGTGTGTGTTTATACGCATCCTCGTGAGTCACTCACAAGTCACACCTAGATCGCTTGTCAAGGAGAAACCACACACTCTAATAAATCAGTCCGTATCTGAAAATAACAGTCTAAGTCTGTACTCTTAACTCTCGCTCTATAAACAGAGAGAAGGTTGTTGGGTGCGTTTGGCTGTACTGTTTTTTACTACGGTTTAGTCACCTTGGCCTGACCTGACCGACTAAAGCTGCTTAATTCCTGTTGTTAACAACAAACAGGAAGGAAATGAAGTAAGCCCGTAATAGCATGAAACTCTATCTCTGTGTGAGCATGTCATAACAATTGGTGTGAACAATAGTCTCAAAGCTAACAGGATAAAACCCATCTAATTGCAAGCCGCTGAGACCCTAATTAGAGATGGTTGAAAAACGGCACACTTTTAAACAAAGGCACTTTAATGGTGCTGTGGCATGCTGAAAACCCAAACCATAAAACATTTATTATTTGAAATAAAAGTAAACAGTTTTTAAAATGAACACCAAAAGTCTGAATAAAATACAATTAAAATACTGCAAGTGGAGGGATACAAACAGTGAAATATACGAGTGCTGTTATCACTAGAATATTCCACTCCTGGAAAAATCTCTCAGCCAATTAGATCCAAGAACTAGAGAGAACTGTTTTGTGTGTATATATATATATATATATATATATATATATATATATATATATATATATATATATATATATATATATATATAAAATATATATATGTACATGGCTGTTTGGACACAGAGTGAAAACTATAATACAGCTCTGCTCCAGTTCAGAAGATATTTACCATTACAGTATGTTTTCTTATTGAGCATGTGTACATTCTTCAAATATCTCTCTCTGGTGTGTTATAGTGCAGGAAACTTTATTGCAGTACTCAATCCGCTCTTGCCCTGAATTAGTTAAAGAAATTACATAATTCCCTCACCACCCATGAGGAGGTGTGGCAGGGTCATTCCTCTCTCTGGTAATCTGTGTTCTTTGCGAGATTCTGCTTGATTTCCCTCATTATTCACGCATCTAGTGATGGGTGTGGTCAGAGAACTCGGCCGCTGCGAGCTGCAGCCAATCCAAGAGCTCGACGGGTGACAGGACATGAGGTAATGATACAAATGGTCTGTATGCTGTGCAGGGGTCACGGGTTCATGAAAACACACCAAATAAAAAATGATGAATAGAGGCCCCAAAAACAGGGACTGTATATGTGAATACAGAAACAATGTAATGAAAAAAGCCTTTAAAGTACTTTATTGTTTGAAATCTTTTTTCAGTGAAATTTTAGAGAACTACTGTAGTTGGTTATTAGCATGTATTTTACAAGCATATGTACTGATTATTAGTACTTATAAATCATGTGGTAATGCTTTATTCTAAAAGTCCATATTTTAGATCCCTACCCAATACCTACTCTTAAAAACTACCTTACTATTAAAGGTACAATTTGTAAGATATTTGCAGTAAAATGTCCAAAAACCACTAGGCTAGTGTTATATATTTTGTCCAGCTGATTACTAACAATATCTCTAATGTTTTCAACTACTTGTAAATCATGAGAAAATTCTCATTCTAAACAGTGACACGGGACAGTGCAGTCGCCTGTCAATGACGTTAGTTCTTTTTCTTCTCAGTTTTATTGCAGATTGCAACCATGGCTTATCAGGTGCATACCGCCACCTACTGTATCGGAGTATGTAGCATGGATATGAATCTAATGACATTAGTTACCCTTTGTTACCGCCTTTACTGACGTAGAAACCACATGACAACAGTGTCGTGGACAACTGCGGAAGTAGCTTCACGACAAACTTCAATTAGAAAGAGATGCCGATCTCGCTTGTGTTTTACTCGACAGGTGAGTTGTTTTGATTTGTATCTTTACAGAAAACGTATGCTATTATAACGATCAACAAGATTAGTATTATAGGGCATATACGCCAAATGTGGGAGGACCCGCGCGGACGCGTCTGGTTCATAGTCTGATCATATCTTTGCATTGACTTTGTATGTAATCTACTCGCACAAATCGTTGAACTCGCGTTAAATCCATGATTTATGTTTCCATCTGATTTGATAGCAGTCAGCGGTTGGGTAAAAGACAACAAATCCCATCATTCCACACTCCTTCTTAGCATCATCAAACCATGCGATTGTTATTGTTTTGATAGTGCACCCTCTAGTAGCAGGTCCTGCAACCTGTACCTTTAATAAGCAGCTAATTATTTTTTGTTTATTCAGGCGAAAGTCGCAGTTAAAAGTATTTGCTCTCTAATCTAAAGTGTTATTTTTTTATTATTAATATCTTAACTCACAATTTCCTTCCGAGTCCGAAAAGAGCAATTATTGCAACGAAACCAATATATTAAAAACGACTTGTTCTTTAACTCATGTCAGTTATGTCTATTCTGTTTTTAAAAACTTGGCTCGTCTAGTCACAGGAAGTAGAAAAGATACAAATATCCATAAACCGCAAGAACAAACAATAAAAGTACTTGTCATTCAAACCTTTAGCTGTTTCTGGCTGATGTAGCACCTAAAACTCTGCAGATTTTTTTGAAGAATCCCTGCATTATTAAAATCAGCTTTCCACAAAATCCCTGATCATTAGAGCCTAACCTGAACATTTCTTAAATCCAGCTGCTCTTATTGAAGGTTGGTGCAATGCAAACTATATTGAGCCAGGTGAGCAACTGCCACTGAGATGAATGGGAATGCCAACAGCTAGCTTTCTTCAGGTATCGTAGACCTCCTTGGTTTTAATTCACAGGGTCAAGAAGGGTGATAAAAATGTCATAAATCAACATTTTGGTCAAAAAAAGAACCCTGACTAATAATATATAAGTTGACATAGAGGATAAAGGTAATAATGTATGGTGTGGCTGCTTTAAAACATGTAGAGTTGAACGGGTCTAGATGTGTGTATTATGGGATGATTGTGAGTTATGGCTCCTGCCTTTAATTCTCCATGAATCAAACCTGACTTGTAGACAATGCAGTGATTTTTTTTTCCTCGTGTTTTTTGATGAAATATGAAACGCAGCCAAGAAAGTGTGTGCTTGGAGAGAGGGAGTGTACCTGCAGTATATTACTGAGCGTGAGTCGTGATTTACAGCCATCTATAGCCTGCATTCACACATTAGTAGAGCAACACTTTTAATTGGATGTGACTACATACTGTACACACACACACAAACACACATTTAGGAGGTGAAAGGGGATTATCTTTGTGTAAGCTCCCTTTGCTCTTACACACCTCTCATCTGCCTGCTCAGACAAAAGACAAACATGAAAACATGGCCACTGTCCTGACCTCGCTTTGTCCTGCATATGTGCTGATCCACTCTCATTTCATCCCAGTTCAATTACAAGCTGTGGTACATATTGTTCCAGAGCAACTGTACAGAAAAAAGGCACCGCAGTACCTGAATCAGTGGACGTCACCAATGCCAAACTTGACACAACAAATGATGCCACATTTATTTTGAGAGCTCCCACAATGATTTTCAGTGAATGAATCAGTGACAAAAAAAGGTTTTCAATGACAAAGAAAAAACTGTCTTTGTCAAATTCTGTCTTTGTATTCCATTTCCAAAAATCAAAAATATGCAAAAAAAAAAAAAAAAAAAAAAAGTAAAAAATGAAATAAAATAAAATAATGACATGAAAAAAATATAATGTGGTGTTATATTCAAATAAAAAGTCATATTTTCCTACAACTGTATTTAAATAGAAGCATTCTTTGGAAGCCCATTTCAAAGACTGATTTAAAATGTTTAAAAAGGGTTAATTGCAACTTTTATCTCACAATTCTGATTATTTTCTCGGAATTGTTAGTTACAAAGTCAGTAATGTGTGATATAAAATAAAGTTATAATTCTGAAAAAAGAAACTCACAATTCAGACTTTTTTCTCTGAAATGTATGATATAAATTCACATGTCTGACTTTTTTTCCTCACAACTGCATAATATAAATGTACAATTCTAAAAAATAAACTAGCAATTATGAGAATTAAACTAACAATTATGAATTCTTTAAGAATATTTAGATATACTGTTACTATTAGATATTACTATGTACTGTAAACATGTATTTGCTAGTAATAAGGTCCAAATCTACAAAAACACAAAAAAAAATACTTTTCTTACAATTTTGAGTTTAAATACTCCATATCGGAATCTTGCAATTCTGACTTTATAACTCAATTGTATTTGTGCTTATATCACATACAGAATTGTGAAAAATAGTCAGAATTCTGGGATAAATGTAAAAAAATACCTTTTTTATTTTGTTATTCAGTTGTGGAAGCTGGTTTCCATAGCATTTATGTACATATTATTCGTTTTTGTTAAGTTTTAAGAGTGCGTATGTGTGGGAGTGTAGGCTATACATCATTGCAACATGACTTTCTGTCTTTTTTGTTCCATAGAAAAAGGAAGTGATTCAGGTTTGGAATGACATAGAAGGAAAAAATGATGACACAGCGAACTTTCGAACACAGCAGTCTGTTCCTGTGACCTCTACAGGGATATCCCACAATCCCATCCTCACAGTCAGTCTATTCGTTTGTGTGCTCTCACAGGTCAGTTCCCCTCGTATCACCCACCAGCCTGTCCGCTGCCTGACCCGGCCGATGATCACGCTCACAGCTGAACCACGTAAACTAATCCCTTGACAACACTTTTATCTCTGTAATGACAGCTACATCAGATGTACACTCAGTTCAACAGAACAAATTAGCATATGAAGAGACAAGAACACAAATCAATGATCAAATCTGAACCTGGGCTGTCTAGCCACTGATTTTTTAATCTCGCTTTGTATGGGTTAAATACAACATAAGCTCTATCTGAGGCATGATGTCGATTGCCATTGCCAATGACAATCGTTTTAAACTTGAACCTCAATTTGTAGAATAATAACATTAAATGTGTTCACATCAAGATGTTTTCAAACTTTGTCTATGAGGCAACTGATTGGACATTAAATATACTGTGCCGTTTTAAACACATAACCAGAACACTTCAATATTTATGCACAATTACTTTACAACTTTACTTTAAACTGATTAAACTAATTTAACAACAAAACTTAGCTGAGCTGCACATCTCTCCATTTAAACCATCATGTGCGTCTGTATTTCAAACTTTCATTGACTTCATAGCAAGTCATGCCAACATTGTTGTGAATGGACAGGCTTATGGTAAAAGACTAACTAGTTTGCATAATGAAAATATGTGCTTTGAATTTTTTGAGTCATGTAAAACATTTACTAAATGATCATTAACATTTAGCTTCGTTGCCCAAAAAAATTGTTGCTTGTATGATAATATATATATATATATATATATATATATATATATATATATATATATATATATATATATATATATATATATATATACTGTATATATATATATAAATTAAATTTTTTGTTGTTGTTGTTTTTTTTTAATTCTCAATCTTGTATTTTATAAAACAGAATATGGGCAATAGTCTGGAAACACAAATATTATTCTGTATGTCTTTTTCAGACCTGGAAACTTTTAAAATCGAATGCCATATTATTTTTCCGTAAAGTGCAGAAACCTTGAGAATTCCTCTGGCACCCTCCACCTCCCCCAGCTCCACCTGTATAGATCTGCAACAAGATTTATAAATGCCTATTCATGCAGCAGCAGTTTATCTCATGGTAGCATGTCTGCGTATCTACTGGCAGCAGCATGTGTAGCAGATCAAGTCATTAACATTAACATTGTCGCATCCATTAGCATGCTAAAACCACTCAAGAGAGTTGTCCTGATTGAGCTATTAATCAACCTCTATCATCAGCAACAGCTATTGATGAGATTTCTGTGATCAGGAATGGGTGAGACTGAATAAAGGGGACTCAGACCATAGCAATTCTCCAGGATTTCTACAAAGAGGGAAAGGACCATCATTTGTATCGAAGGGGCCCAAATGCATAACAATGTCTAGTGTTCAATAATGACAGCTGCTGTATCCCATTGCTCTTGCAGTCACTTTTCACTCAGCAGGGTATCCACAAACATCTCCAGCCTCGGTTACTCTGCCGTCACCTTCAGACTATTTCTAATTTCTAAACAAGCCTGAACCAGCATGGGAACTGATTGTGGTCACAGCTGGTCTTTTTCAGCAGGGATATAAATGTGAATGCCAAGAAGACGTGTCATGGTTTATTTTGCTGTGATGTTCAGCTGACTGCACAATATCCTTTACTGCTATGACTGATTCAGCTTTTTTTTTTTGTCATTCAGTCTTGGCAGGGGCTGGGTTCAGCAGTGCTGTAGTACAATATGTGAGCATCTCTAGGTCAATGATGGTGCAGTCAGCGCTGGAGAAGAATTGGAATGAGGGATTATGAAGGACTGTAAGTGCTTCTCCATCCGTCCGCTCCCTCGGGACACGCACATTAGAAAGACCTGAGAAAATCAAACAGCACTAGTCTCTGGCTCTCATAAGCCAGAATCCCAGAGGTCTTTAAAGAAGGAAGATGTACGGATGAAGAAAACAGTGAGATGGGTAAGTCAATACTGTGAAATCAAAAGAAAGTTTACACAATACAGTCTGGAGGGAAGCGGTACCTGCAGTTTACAGCTCATTCTGAGATCGAGGGGTCACGCATCCTGGGGACTCAGATTGGGCAAAATACGAACTTTAATAAATGATTTTGTCTTGAAGTTCAAAGAGCTGAATTGACCATTCAGGACTTGAATTAAATTACAATGACAGTAAAATTAATTTACTGAATTGCAATTAAGAGAAATTCAAGAATCAAATAATAGAGGAATTGGATGAACATAGAAAAAAAGAAGATTAAATCATACATTTTCACTAATTAAAAAAAACTAAAAAATGCTATTCAAGATATGATTCCATAAAGGAGTGTTTTCTGCACACCAAAGCAGCATTTATTTGCTGGGGAAAAAAAACATAGATATATTATTGTCATTTAAAATGCTATTTTCTGCTTTAATATTTTATTAAAATGTAATTGATTTCTGTGATGCAAAGCTGAAATTTTAGCATCATTCATTGTCACTAGATCCTTTTAGAAATCATTTTAATATGCTGATTTTTACTCAAAAAGTATTTTTTCATTATTATTAACTGATTAAAATGTTTTGGCTTTTTTTGTGAAAACCCTGATACTTTTGCTGAATATAAAGTGCAAAAAAACAAATATTATTAATATATATATCTGTAACATTGTTATTTAATATGACTAATTTTTAATCAAATAATGTGTCCTTCCTGAATAAAAGTGTTCATTTATTTAAAAAAAATAAACAAATATTAAACAAATACAAATTTAACAATAGTATAAAAATGTTTCTGTTTATTAGTAATTTCATGCTAAAAAAAGTATTAAAAACATACAGTCGTTATAGGAATTTCTTTGGATTTCATTAAATCTGAAGTCTTCTTCCTTAATTCGAAATCAAGCTCTGAACGACCACATAGGTCGTTTGTGCAAGCACCTTATTACGACCTTAAATTTATGTTTTAAAGTTAAACGCCCTCTAGCGGGCGTAAAAATAATGACAATATCGTGTTGTTCCTTTCATCATGAAATGACGTATAACATCATTGCCAATCAAAACACACGTTTATTTAAATGCAATGTGTGGACTTTTAACACTGATCTCACAGTAATTTGTACATATTTAACTGGGCGGTTTATTCATTCGAATGACCACACCTAACCCCACCCCTAAACCTAACCCTCACAGAAATCATGCAAACTTATGATTTATAGAGCATATACATTTTCCGAGCACATCCGTTTTCTGGGATCGAACCCATGATAGCATACATATCATTGTATAACACAATACTCTACCAAATAAAAGAGTGCAAAACCTTAATATGAAAATGACCTTTTGCCGATAGGGGCACAATTGTAGTATACGCTCTGATGGGTCCTATTTCAGGTATTTGGACAAATGACCTATACGAGCGTATTGGTTGAAGGACAGGTTGAGTTCTCACTGTGATTCTGGTGCACAAAGCTGCTGCAGCTTTTCCTGATCTTCTGACCTTTAGTGATAAGAACATGTCTGAACGTGTCTGTACGTGAATACACGTGTGCAGTATTACACAATGGTGATTTTAAAGTCTGAGTTTATAACTCATACCACCGTGTGTGCAGAATCTCCTTTGCTTCTAAATGTTTGTGTCAACTTGTAAGCCTGTGATGTAACACTGAGCATACTAGAAAACTTACTGTTAGCCAAGAGTAATATATTCCAACAGGACTTGCGTGCGTATGTGTGTTAAGGTGGTTAAGACGGATCGTGTGGCAGCTTGAGCACAATCACACACACACATATACACACACACACATAGCTTCAGGCCAAAGAGAGCGTGGCACACCGGCATCAGATTAAGACCTGAGATTTGTGCCCTTCAAATCCTGCACTGTCAGAATATCAGCAAGGGAGGTCCGAAGAGAGCAGTTACATAACACACTGAACATACAGCTGACACCAGCTCTGTTCAAAACCCCAGTGAGCTGCCTGCCTGTCTACTGTCTACATAGCCTGCTACCCTCTTAGGGGCCATTCACACAGCATGCGTTTTTGCATCCAAAACAGCTAAACAGACCGCAACGGAATTGAGCAGAAAGCACGCTCTGCATAGGCAACACTGTCTGTCAGACTGTCCACAGGATAAAATTACCTTAGCCTTGTCAAATTTAGAGTAAAAAGGAAGCTAGGGATCATTATCATGTTGTTTACACACCCTGCTAATTATATTAGTCTCTAAATAAATACTGTCTTTTTATATCAAAGCCTGAAAACAGCACATCCTATAGGTGTGTTTCTGAACTGCACAGACTTTCACATTATCGCAAGAGGTCTGTGATTTACAATGAAAGAAAACAAATGTCACACTACTATTGTTATTTCTGCAGTAAGCTTTTTTTCACCAATTTAAGTGGGACTTATATTGATGTTAAATTTTATTATTACGTATGGTTTTTGAAATATAGTCAAAATGTACTGCAAAATGTACAGACAAGTTATAAACCAAAATATGCTTTGATGGTATTTATGATAAATGTCATGCATTTGTTATTACACATTTGTACTTAATTAGTATGTTTAAATATGTTAACTTAATATTGAATAACCCACCAGAATTCAAATTATAATAAGTCAAAATAAAAAGATTTATTTATTTGTATTTCATCAAATCCCAACAAAATGATAATTAAAACACAATAAAAAAGTGTAGTTTAAGTAAAACCTTTAATTTGACATGATTACAAAGTGCACTTGTACTGAAAATATGTTAAGAAACATAGTTACCTTCTATTTCATTGACTATTATTAACCTCTACCAGAATTTTTTTTATTTTTCAGCTCTTAATTAAAGGGCTCAGATGCCCCAAATCCTGCTGCAATTTGCATATTAGATTCAGAGAACAGTAACTGATATCCACATCCAAAATCTGAGTGTCTGTCATCGCAGCACATCCGAGATTGCCTTTCTGTCACGTGTGACACATTCCCACCTGTGTCAGTAATCCTGATAAGTCACATTCACTCCGGCCTGTTCTCAATCCAGCCAATCAGCTGTACTCACACTCACTGCCCCATAAATCTGTCCATCCTTTCACCTGGATTTATTTGGTTTTTATTCGCTTAAATCCACATAAAGAGGAGATTTGTATTGACAGAGGTGAACTGCAATGATCTGTAATGCGTTGTGATAATGATACAGCACAACTGCCCTATTTCCATAGTGATGTGACTCTATATCATCAATGACTAATTAACCTATATTAAAAACATATACTAGAATTACTTTCGGATTTGCTGTATTTTAACATTCTTTGCATTAGGACACAAAATCAAAAATATAATGGATAAAAGCACTTTTAGTCTTTGTGCTTCTGTGACAGCTGCACCATTGCAAAGAACAATAGCTAACACTCTTTTCATTTAATAAAATTATGCAGAATATTACTACATGATTGCATTTATCTAAATCTGTAATAGTGTTACTGTAAAATAAAGGCATTTTGGATGACTTCCTATCAGCATCATTCTTTGTCTTATGAACAGCATAAAGCTCTGTAGAAACCAAAAGCTAATCATGGAACTTGAAGGTCAAGTAGTGAGGTTAATTCTAACGAGTGTCTTTAATGACACCAGTGTTGTGTTCTAACACAAGTGTAGTTTGATAATGCAATGAGATAGTGTTCAGTGATGCATCTTGTTTGATTGTGCTGAAAGCATTCTGTTATGCCTGAACAATGTATGTGTTCGACTACTGGTGTCTGAGGACAGAGAAGTTAAGTAAAAGATACTATAAGTGGATGTTACTCCCTGTGTCGGTGTGATTCCTATCAAACGTAACATTTGGCGACAAGGATGGCTGATATTGCACTACCACCTCCTGCTCCTCTCCTTGTTCTACCCGGCAAGCCTCCGATTCCCTGGTCTCGCTGGTTACAGTCCTTTGAGACTTTCATTTTGGCAGTGGGGAAAAAAGAGCTGTTACAGCATTGCTTGGGAGCTGTGTGTCAGCGCGTGCTGGGAGCGCTTGAGTCGGGCACTACAAGCGATTATGACACAGCCGTGGAACTTCTGAATGCACACTTTGCAGCCCCACAGAGCGCTCTCTTGCGACGTTTTCTGTTCCGCCAAAGACAACAGCTTCCCAGTGAGTCCGTGAAACAGTACATAGCCAACTTGCAGGGATTGGCTAGCACATGCAAGTTCGGTGAGTTGCAGGACGAAATGATTCGAGACCAGTTAACTGAACATACCAACGATACAAAAGTGTGTGAAACTCTGCTGTTAGAACCGGATGATTTATCATTGTCTCAGGCAATCACGATTGCATTAAGAATAGAGAGTGCAGCTGCATGTGCGTCGGCTCTGACCAAACAGCAAACAATTGCAGACTACTTGGCCCCCTCTCCCATGCCATCATCGATGTTACAAACCAGCCAGAACAACACATTGGTGGCAACAGACTACTCTGGAGTTATGCTACTTAGGCGCCAGCAGCGGTCTCGGCCACGCCCACAAGCACAAGCATCAAGGCCCTGTGATAACTGTGGATCTTCGTCTCATCTGTCTAGAGCACAGAACTGCCCAGCCCATGGCCAAATATGCCGCAACTATGGTAAACGCAATCATTTTGCTTCAGTCTGCTGCTCTGCTCCAGCTGTGTCAGAACAAACACCCACTATCATTCACAATGTCTACTCTGAACCAGTCTCATTTAAAGCCTTTTCAGGTCATCAAATGATGTGTGTATCCCACTGCTTTTGGACACTGGTGCCAGTGTGTCTCTCCTGGATATGCACACTTACAGCACTTTTTCGCAGCACTGCCACTTTCGGCACCTTCTGCTTCACTCTGTGGATATGGCGACTCAAAGATTGACTTAGTGGGTTCCCTGCAAGTGACTGTTGGGTATGGCAACAAGATGGTGCCCAGCTTTACCTTCCACGTTGCCCGTCGTGGGACCAACCTGATGGGTCTGGATTTGTTCTCGGCTCTTGGATTTTCTCTTGTTGACAGGAAGGGAGCTGCGATCCTGCACAGCCCCAGTGTTGGCTCATTTTGATATCTCCAGCCCCACCTGGGTGACCTGCGATGCATCAGCTACAGCCATAGGAGCAGTGCTGTCAGCAGGGTGTTGAGAAGCTCATCACCTTTGCATCACGGGCCCTCAATCAGACGGAGCAACGGTTCTCAGTGGGGGAACGTGAAGCATTAGCCTGCATCTGGGCCTGCGAGAGGTGGCACTTGTATCTCTGAGGCCGCGCTTTCACCCTAAGGACAGATCACCAGGCCCTGACTGCATTACTTCAAAACACTATCACTACTGACAATGGCCCACAGCTGATCTCAACCGAGTTCACAACATACCTCAAAAACAAAGGTATTAATCACATTCACATGGCATACTATCACCCCCAAGCTAATGGTGGTGTCGAACACTTTCATCAGTAACTGAAACACTCTCAGAGAGCACACTTGTTCAAGGGGTGGAGCTTCTTCCTTTCTTCTTTCTTACTTCTTTCGGGTCTTCCATCAAACATTGCTGCACTACAGGGCCACGCAACACTCTACGACGGGGGTCTCTCCAGCTTTTCTCATGCTTGGCCATGAGCTCCACCTTCCCCTCGACAGGCTCAACCCTCCATTTCAAGTTACTCATCAGTTAGGCCCAGCCACCTTCTTGCTCAGTCACGGCACACGGTGGCACGCAAGCCGCCTCTGCAAAGTGCTGCCCCCGGCACATACAACAGACATCACACTTCAAGCCCCTGTTTGGCAGGACACCCCAAGCACTTCAGCTGACACCTCAGAAAGCCCCTGCACAGGTTCCAGGCATGCCTATCAACCTGCCAGCTGTGATGTGTGCCTGCCAATCACAGGCTGCCCAGCCTCATCCCTGTGTTTCTCCACAGCCTGTATGAATTTGTTCTTGCCCAGGGCACTTACAGGACTTTGTGTGAATATTTCATGTTTGAAACCCCGTAGGAGGGGGGGAAATGTTGTGTTCACACACAAGTGTAGTTTGATAATGCAATGAGTTAGTGTTCAGTGATGCATCGAGTTTGATTGTGCTGAAAGCATTCTGTCATGCCTGACCAATGTATGTGTTCGACTACTGGTGTCTGAGGACAGAGAAGTTAAGTAAAGGATACGATAAGTTGATGTTATTCCTGTGTCAGTTTGATCCTTATCAAACGTAACAACCAGACTGTGTGGATCTTTTGTTATCAGCAGTATGTTGATGTGTGAATTGTTGTGGAGCAAAGTGGACCATTGATTTAGCATCAGAAATAGTCTAAAGGGGTGTTTAAAAACAGTGTTTTCAGGTAAAACTGTCTGGTTTCAATTGTCTTCAGTACAAAGTTATTGTGTTAATATACCCCTAAAAAACTTCCTAAACCAAAGATGGCCCAATACAAACTACTTCCGTGCTGTATTACCGTTAGCATCATTCAGATTATTTTTGTTTGTTTGTTTCTTTATGCCAAAAATCATTATATTAAGTAAGTATCGTGTTCCAAGAAGTTATTTTGTAAATTTCCTACTGTAAATATATCAAAACTATATTTTTATTAGTAATATGCATTGCGAAGAACCTCATTTAGACAATGATAAATGTGATTTTCTCAATATACATTTCTTCTTCTTTTTTACCCTCAGATTCCAGATTCCAGATTTTCAAATAGTTGTATTTGAGCCAAATTATTATTCTACCCTGAATGCTTATTTATTCAGCTGTGGTGTTCAAGCTTTCCTCTAGCTTCAAGCTACATTATTTTGAATAAGGGCGGACAAAACTTTGGCTGGGCAAAGTCTTGGAAAATTGCCCTGAATGTGTGTTTGAGAAGTGGATCGTGTGTCTGAGGTCTGCATGTTTGGAGGCCCTAGAGATCTCTGTATGCCAGGATCCACCACCGTGGCTTAAATGGGTCAGTATGGTACTGCCTGCGCTTCTTCTTTATTAATTTAATTTGTATCTAAACTTGGTTTCGACAGCTGGACCAAGTTGACCAGCCTACTGGGAAAACTCCCGGGACTACTTAAGGCCAGTCTCTTCCTTCTCAACCTTATTTTTTGCCCATCTTAGAGCGTAAAGACATCACTCACTGTCAGGCGAATTAAGGATTCAGGGAACATGCTCCGTTTAAACAAAGTTAGCAGCACGGCAAAGCTCTCCTCCAAAAAAAAAAAAAAAATCGATATTCAAGAAACTCAAGTAGCTTTGAGAGTCAGTCAGCAAGCGCACTTGTCTTTTTGAATACCCAGCAGCTCAGATGATTTTATTATTCCAGATGCTGCAGCATTGTTATTCATTATCTTCACATAAAGACTTGGTTTTATTTCAACCGCTGACCTCATTAAACTCACGTTTGGTAGCTTTGTGCTGATTCACGTTGCTATTTTAATATATTAACATCTAATCCCGATTCTGCTCTGCTACTAGTCTTCTAAAATTATATTTATTACAAAGGATTTAAAAAAAAAGTTCATTCAAATAAAGGTCCCTTAATTCCCTTTGGTTTGGTACTGTCTACGTGCTGCTCGTCTCGAATTGTATTTAGAACAAGGACGTTTTATCACTAATATTGGTGGTTGGAACAATTAGTGATGATGTCCATGTGAGTTTAGGATTTCATGTACCTAGAAACCTGATCCATAAACCCAGCAAATCAAATCAGTTTCCCAGACATGTCTCGTTTCTGCTTGAGAAACACATTAAGGCCCATTCACATCAAAAACAATACTTATAAAAGAAAGGGTTGGAAATTATGAAAGGGAGTGAATTGTCAGTCATACCAGTTATCTTCTAAGCCAATATATTATGCTTTAACTGATATAAATCACAAGCTTGACTTCTATTGAAAAACCTAAGTAATATGTATATAGTGGACAAATGCAAAGTAACTGCAGATAATAAAAAACATGTACTTTAAATCAATAATTGGGACACCAAAACTAATGTAACATTTTTTAATTATTACAAACAAACTTCCTGCCAACCGCCTACAGTGCCTATATTCTAGTTATGACCATTACAGCCAGCCAGAACAATCTGCTCTAACATTGAATAGCAAGATTTCTTGGCAATGCCCTAGAAACCAGCCAGAACAGCTTAAAAACAGAGCTCTGTTATACCAACAGTCAAAGTCCATCTTAAATGACTTTCCTGGAGTTGTGAAATTTTTGATCTAGTGAGGGTTCATTCTTAGTTGATGATGACAAACAATGGATCAACAGCAAATAATAGTCTGTGGAAATAAATGTAAATTCTGTGTTCTGCGATGTCAAAAAAGCAATCATATGCATTGGCATTCAGTGTGGAATAGACATAGCTGCTTTCACACACATGAGTTATTATTTTAATGCTGCTGGCTGCATTTTAAACAATGGGACATGATCTGAATACATGAGACGATGTATAGTGAATTGATTCTGAATCTGTTCCTCATTGTTAAGTGCCCTTGTTGAAACATTGTTCTGTTCTGTACCCATATACAGTCCAAATATAAGGCATAGCTGTGGATAAATGGCTTGAACCATGATGCCAATGTTTTTATCTTAAGCACTGTTCACTCCTTGTCTAACCTCACATAACTCTCTCTAAAGTTTCCTGGAGAATTCTGAGAGGAGGAGTCATGTTCTGACATCCAGGCAATCCCTCAGATTTCCCTCGGAGGGCTGACGGCAGACAGAATTCGGGTGGTTTGTTTATTTCGTTTTGACTTGGGGGTTTCGAGATGATTGGAGGAGCAGAAGCAGAGATTAATAAAAGATTATGTGTTCGTGTGCAGAGCGGCTGAAGAGAATGCGGGGAAACAGCAGAGCCGTATCAAAGCCTGTGCATTTCAAAAAATCTTTAAACTCCGCTGCTTTTTGAGCATACTGACATCTGCAATAGCAAGTAAACAACTGAGGCAAACTGTTAGGAAAATAAACAACCCATGAAAAATTTAGAAAGTCGTGAGAAAAGGACAAAATCAAAAGAATATGGGTACTTGTTTGTTTCTCTAAATTTATTTTGACTTTAACACCGTGTGAAATCTAATAACATGAGTAATTACAATGTAATTACAAAGCTTAGGTTGGTCTGACACTTTTTTTTGTGTAAAATGCATAAATTATTAGTAAATTGTTGTTGTTTTAGTTTAACATTAACATTGTGGAAATCATTTTAATTTCATTTCTGATTTATTTTTTTAAAGCAGTATTTTACATGGTTTTAGATTGCTTACTGGTAAATGAGGTAAAAGCTAAAGAAGCTTTGTGGCTGGTTTTATGGATACCATGCATCTTCCATATGAGAAGTCTCAGGAAGTGATATGGACATGATAGATGTTACATGGTCGATTAAAATTTGGTTGGAGAAGCTGTCCTGTGGTCATGTTTCATTCAGATCTGCTGCTGTCTGTGGAGCATGTAAGGGAGGTGTTGTGCAGTCATGTATCCGTGTTTCAGTCAGTGGGTGTTTGCTGATGGGGTGTTGTATTTAATCGTTCCCTGGGGTTGGTCTGCTTTGCATGAACAGTTCATTTTCTGCTTTCTCTATAAAACGCCATTAGGCCTTTAGCTCCTTGGATATGCATTAGGCGTTTATTTATCCCACTAAATGCTTGCAGCTTGTGTCATCATAAACTGAACGAAGTGAATGAGGTGTCAAGCCCAGTCTAACTCACTAGACTCGAAGCTCCATTTATTTGCATTCACAGGCATGTCACTGCTGGAGACCCGACTGATGCAAACTCATGCAATTTTGTCTGTTTGCTAACCTCTGACCTGTGAATTCACATAGCACAAAAATATATGACCAACAAAGGATCCAAATGTCATGGACTGACCCCTTGAAGTCATGCAATTAAGGAAAGAAACCCCTGGTAAAATAGAAAAAGGAAAGAAACATATAAACACATACTGGATATGACCACATTTACCCAGCTGATTGATTACAATGTTTTTTCTGAAATGTTCAAATGTTTAAATATGCAAAATCTGCATTTTTGTACAGAACAGAAATCTAAACAAAAAGTCAGGTAACTTTTTTTTATTTATTTTTTTATTTTATTTTTTTTTATTTTTTTTGTCAAATATTGTAAAAGAGGGGGTTTAGAATTTTGCTTAATATCACTCAAAATTAAATTAAATTAAATTAAATTAAATTAAATTAAATTAAATTAAATTAAATTAAATTAAATTAAATTCAATTCAATTCAATTCAATTCAATTATCATGCCATTGATTAAACCTTGCTGCCCAAGCTCAAACAGCAGCACCAACAGAATCATTACTTAGTGGAAATTTCTGGTTCAGTGATGGAGAGTAAACTGCATTTATATACTCAAATTACAATCAGTATGTAATTAACTAATTAATGGACTGAATAAATGACTGAATGACTGACTGAATGAAGAAACAAACAAACAAGCAAACATAAATTAAAATAAATATAAGTGTTTTTTTCACTAATCTGAAACAATGCTTTATACAAAATAAATAAATTAATTAATACAATAGCCCAATGTCTCAAAACTGAACAAAGCTCTGAGGGAGAGAAAACAAAGAGCAGTTTCTCATTTAATAAACACGTAAGCATAAACACTGCATTGTTCGTAAATTACAAAAGTATAAGCATATTATATGGGTAAAATAAGTATTGAATGCGTCACCATTTTTCTCAGTAAATACATTCTAAAGGCATTTTCACCAGATGTTGTGAATAACCCAAGTAATCCATACACAGAAATCAAATCAAATAAGTTCAGAAATGAAGTTATGTGTAATAAAATGGAATGACACAGGGAAAAATTGATACACGTGAAGAAAGGTAGTTGCAAAAAGGCATGTAGAGGGAAGACACCAGCTGAAATCTATCAAAGCATTCATGTCCCTTGTCAGTGGAAATTAATATAAGTTGGTTCAGTCCCAACACCTACAGTACCAGGATGATGAAGATGAAACAAGGTTGGACATTTCAGCAAGACAAGAATGGACCAAAATCAGACCTGAGCACTGCATATGAATAGTTTCTCCATACAGAAGGCATCTTGAAGCTGTCAGCACCAGCAAAGGCTTTTGTACAGAGTATTAAATGGATTTCAGTAGTTCAATTCTTTTCCCCTGTGTCATTCCATTTTATTACACAGAACTTAATTTCTGAACTTATTTGTTTTCTTTTCTTTGTATGTGTGGAGTACTTGGGTTACTGCCGACATCTGGTGAAAATTTCATGGCAACAGCACCTTTAGAATATATTTACTGAGAAAAATGGTGATGTGTTCAATAGTTATTTCACCCTATGAATGTATGTGTGTGTGTGCATATATATATATATATATATATATATATATATATATATATATATATATATATATATATAATGTACACAATTACAGATGACAGTATTCTCTTCTGAGACTCTGTTATATTTGATAAATTACTGAACGTGTTGTGTTCTCACATCTAAATGTCTACATCTTTGCCTCATTAAAGTACAGAACAAGTCTCCTTACGTAATGCTTTTGCTGCAAGTATAATGATCATTAAAGTTTCACTTCATCCAAAAGTTGCGTCTCACTTTCAGTGTCTCAGCAGGTTCGGCAGTCGATGGCTGTGAACAATGCTCCTGTGGGATCTCCACACCCACAGCCTCCACAGAAGCGAGCATGCGTCCCAGCGGCCTACTCCTCCATCCTCTGCGTCTCCTGGGCTACGAGACTGCTGGAGCCTGGAGCTGCCCACCCTCCTGCACCTTTGACCCTCCAAACAACCACAAACACTGACTCACTGAAGACTCCTCATGCCTTCCGACAAACCGCAAACCTCCACACTTCGTGATTTTTAACAGCTTCTGATCGAGGAATTAAAGGAGCTGTGGAGCGGAATCAAAGAAGTGAGTATAAAGCCCAAACGGCGCATGCAACATCATAGAAGATGACATCTGAAATTTTAAAGCTATAGGTAAAAATACAAAATTAAAAATAAACTGTAGCTATTAATAATATTAATAAAGGCCCCTCATATGAATAATTCTTAATAATCTTTATATATATATATATATATATATATATATATATATATATATATATATATATATATATATATATATAAATATAAATGTTAAGATTATTAAGTATTAAGCATATTAAGATTTTATATATATAATATATAAATTAATATACTTAATACTTAATAATCTTAATATAATTGTATAAAATGTTCAAAAGTAAAATAACTTAGATTTCAGATTATTATATTCAAATCTCTATTTGTGCTTTAAATAAGTGCATTTATTTTGATCTGTTAAACATACTAAAGCATGCGTAAACTACTTGATTATAATCTGACATTGTGTTATTCAATTTGACATTAGTTAATATATTATAAATGTTTTAAATAACAACTGCATCTTCATCATTACAAATGTGTAATTTCAAATACTTCATGATGTTTGTCAGTACATCCTGCTGTACAATTTTCCCTTATTATAAAAACAATAGTATTAATTATGAAATTACATATACAGATGTACTTCAGTCCTAATTGAATGTGTCAGAAAGACATTATAATGTTCAGCTAAAAGCATTTGTCATGAATTTAAACTCTTCAACATTTTTATTTAATTGCAATTAATTAGTAATTTAAAAGTACGAAACATTGCATTCAGTTTGCATTTAAGTATATTTTAATAAAAGTGCATCAAAAAAATTACCATTTAAAAATGAATCGCTTTTACTTTCATTTAATGTGTTAAAAAGTCCTACAGTCTTAGTATTAACTGAAAAATGTATTCAAAGTAGACAGAATATTTAATAAATGATAGACTTAAACACTGTCTTTTAAGTCTTTGAAATCGTTCAGAGTTTGTAATTTCAGATTTCTTTTTTTTTTACATTTGTAAAATTCAGACAGTAGCGAAATGCAGTTGTCTGTCCTATATGCCAAATATGCCTCCTTTCACACTTGTCAAATACTGACTTTGTGATATAGCCATTTATTATCACATTTTTGTCACAAGTCTTGCAGAACGACATAATCTGCTCTCTCATTTCATCAATTAATTGTTTCATTTTTAGCCCGTCTTCCCCCACTGATATTTACTGTCTATTACCCCATTCTTATTCTGGTTTTAGACAGAATTCAAACTCGTGTATTGAGCTTAACACTTAAAAAGAGCACAGCTTTCAGTTTCTTTTAAACCCCTACGCCCTGTTTCATGCCCTGTATGGTCTTCTCCGTCTGAGATTTTTGTAATTTAGATCACATACCCTTACACTAAATCTCTCTGGACCAACTCTATGGCCTGTCAAATATCTCACAGTTAATACACCCAGCGACTCTTGTTCCTCACAGTTTCTGAGCACACTAGTTAGAGCGTCCAGTGGAGCCTGCATGAGGAGCTGTGCAGATGGAGATTGTCCCAGGGCTGGAGGGGGTCTATATGAAAGCTTTAGCCTGTCTTTCACAGCATCACTCCTCTCCGCATGGTCACAAAGCTTGACCTTGTGTCTTGGACAAGGGATTTCATCTTGGTTAGATCTACATTGTAAAGGGATAAATCCATAAATGGCTTCTCTTGTGAATACAATTTATCCTGTTAAAATACTCTTTTTATGGAAATAATGTACCATTTTGGGTACCAATTCGCATGTTTAACTAACATGCATATTACTAGCATATTACCTGTTTATAAAGCACATATCAATGTCTAGTACTTATAAAGCAAATGTTTATTTCTTATTCTGCATGACCATACTTTAGATGCCTTAATCTGAATACATACCTAAACTCAACAACTATCTTATGGCTATTAATAAGCAGCAATTTGGAGTTTATTAAGGCAAAAGATGGAGTTAATAGTTAACTAATAGTGAAAATTGATCCCCAAACTGAAGTGTGACCAAAATGATATACTTAACTGTAAGCTGAATTTTGCACTTTCAATTACAGACACTTAAATGCATTTTAACTGTAATTATATAAAAATGTATAATTTATGTTAAATGCTAGCGCTTTGTAGTTAGTATACATTAGGTAACATTAGTTAATACAATAGCTAACATTTTTAAACAGAGAGCTTATAATTGAACACACACACAATGAATTTACTGACAATTAAGCATTTAGTAAACTAAAATATACTTAAATGTAATTTAATGTTCATGAAAGATTTGTATGTCATGTATTTAAATATGTTTGTAATTACACATTTGTATTGATAAAGCTGCATAAGTCCAAATACATTAACTTTAAATTCAAATTGTTACCAGGTAATTTCCCTGCATTTTAGTACTGCATGTTAGTCAACATCCAGTTTAAAGCGTGACAAAACATATTATTTAAACATGATTTAAAATGTAATTGATAGTAAATTTCTGATTTCTGACACTACAAGTGAGTTAGTCAAAATAGTCATGAAAAGTGTGTTCTTCCTAAGTACACTTAGTACAAATATTGTGTTGGAGTCCCTTCCAACAGGTTTAAATGCATCTTAGGTCAGAAAGAATTGTAGTTTTCTGAGAATATACATTTAATATTAGAGTCATGTGCCAATGATTTCAAAAATATTAATTTTGAGCTAGTTCGGAGTAAACCCCGCCCTCCATAATCCTACTCTGCTTTGATTGGTCAGCTGGCCAAGCCTGTTGTGAATGGCAAAGAGAGGAGTCCTTGAGCAAGTTAGCGAGTGTAACCCTTGACAAAGCACATTTACATAAATCAATAATCTAGTGCTCCAATCCATTCTTAAAATAATGGCATAAAATAAAAATAAAAACACGTATGCAAGTGAATTTTGCCCACAGCTTAAATTTAGCTGCTAAACTATAAACAAGGGATGTGCATCTCATGACCGATGCCAATATGATACACATCTTGATGCATAGCCAACAGTATGATACATTCATGAATTTACACTTACATATAATAAACTGTAATAAGCTGTAATAAAATGGCTGCTTTGATTATTTTTTGGGGTTCTCTCCTACTTTTTGCCTATTATATATAATAATATAATTATTACGGAGTCTCTATAAGCCTATTACAATAGTCCCGTTACAGATACTGCATTCATATAAAAAATAAATAAAAAAATAAAAAAATAAACTATAAAAGACACATTTAATGTCCAACAAATATTATTTTTAGCTAAATGCATATTTTACTCAGAATTATTGCGCTACTATTCTAATGCGCTCCATCTGTTTAGCACACATGCATACAGTAGCGCTCACTCACATTTAGATAATATATTTTCATGAGTTTCTGACATTTACAGATAAAAATATATACCTGTGACATGTTCTTAGGAAAACACAACGTCTCAAATGCATTAAACAGCACAAATATATTTGCTGTTTGTCATGGTGGATCGATCTGATCCATGATCGACATTAAGGGTCGCTTAAGAATAATCATCTACAAATTTGTGAGATTGTGTGAATTAATTGTTTATGGAACCACTTTAGACCCGATTGATTTGTTAGGTTAATTTAAGTCAGGTTATTAAATTGAATCCCAGTTTTTCATTGGGTCTCCATGGTGTTCGTCATATTCATGCAGAAGTGGGGATGAGAGAAGGCACTTAAGAAACAGTTCAGAGAGGAAAAACCAGTCACAGATTATTGGTCACTTTCTAAATAATCAAAGTAGTAATTATATATAAATAATCGACACATTCGTAGGAAATAGTGGGTTCACAGCGAATGATCAGAACTATTTCAGTAAGACATGATATTGTGCTTTACCTGGAAACCTGAAGCTGCACTAGGTCTAAACATTAGCACAAAACATTTAAGCACTCAATTGAAAATGTTCACATTACGTATCGGGTGTGGTTCGAAGACGCTTGTTACTCCAAATAAAGAAGACTAGAAGCAGACGAAGATGAAAGCCAAGTTTAGAGAAGCAGTCCTTAGTAAAATGACGTACACACAACAAAAAGTTCAAAGTGTATTTCTGTGGTATCCTTGAACACCGTGTATTTCGTGGACAGGTGGGGATTATGCAAATGTGTTACCCAGTGACGTAACAGGCACAAGATTAGAATTAAATTGCAAAAGAGATATTTTTCAAAAACCCATATGACCTGTTCTTTAAGCACGCAACACAATTAAGCACACTTCTTTTTCAGAAAGATTATTCTGCATATTAAGTATAGCCCAAAGTCAAATACTAATTAGCATGACTACCATGCTTTTCTGATAAAAATTCATTGAAATTCATGCACTTCTTTCAACAGCTGCATCAGATATCATATTTACTTCGGCCGAACTGCACACACAAGATCAAAGGCGGCGAAGGATGCATTACGCTCCCTTCAAAAATCAGCTACACAAAGGCATCTCGGTAGGCAGGAAGTTATGTGAAACATTGAATTCGGATGAGTCTTGATGTTTTCCTACTGCCGTATACAGCCGGAGAAGGCAGCGTTATCCATCTTTCAGACACAGCCTTTGGGTCCAGCATGCATGCATTATGGGAAAGTAATCTTGCACTGGATCTTGTTTTCTTTCATGCGGCTTTTAATAATGTATGTCAAGCAAGTGCATGTTGTCAAGCAAGCGAAATTCAGCCTGCTTAAAAAATGTTTACACAACAGCGAATTACACCCTATGCCTATTTCTAGGGCAGAATTTATTTGCCTAACATTGCCAAAAGACTACTTGCCAAAAAAAAAAATAAATAAATAAATGGCATGCTTCTGTGTTCACCCTGGTAGAGGGTCTGAAGGAGGAATATTTCTATCATTGTCCTCTGAAAGGTCTCTGATTAAAATGTAAAAACACACTTCATCTTGCAAAGGATCATTGCTATAAGTCTATTAAATGGCAATACACTAATTAAAGGGACTTTGAGGATAATTACCAAAACCTGCCTCTAAACCACATTCACACACAAAACAAAATGCAAGGACAGACCTGGCAAATGGTAAATGTCTCTTCACTGGCATATTGTAAAGGCCAAGTTCATTCGGCGTGCAAGGAGAAAACATGCAAATAAGCTGGAAACAATTAAGTGTAAATGTAATTAAATCCCTGGTAATGGTTTTATAAGATCTGGCTGGCTCATGTATTTATTGTTCTAGCATCTAAGCACCTTCATAACACTAAAATTAAATATCACAAAAACAGCTCAGGGCTATACAAACTAAATGAAATATATATATATATATATATATATATATATATATATATATATATATATATATATATATATATATATATATATATATATATATATATATTAAAATAAATGCACCAAGATCGAGCTGAAATATTTTATATGAATTTGATACACTCACATATTGAGGATAATGGCCATATACTGGACACAGTATCCACAGTATTACATTTATTAAGAAAAAAATGAGGTCAAACAGGGAGACGCAGTCTATCCAGTCCGACATCTGCAGCCACACACACACACACACATCTGTGGTGTCCTCAGTCGTGGGACAGGCATGCAGGTATCATTAAACACCATTCATAGAGCAACATCTGGCTTTGCTATTTAGAAATTAATCCCTGTGTTAAATACATCTGTGCTTTAACCAGATACATGCATGAGAGGAAGACAAACATGGCTTCCACTATGTTTTATTCCCTCACAGTGACTTATTATTCCAGCGGCATGCCTGCATTGTGATTAAATCCTGTCACACACATGCCACCTCTCTTAGCCCCTTGAGGATCACATGGGAAATCACGGCTATTTATATTACTGTATATCCAATCTGGGAGCAAAAATACAAGGAAAAAATCCCATTCTTAGTTTTTATGCATTAAATGAAGGGGTCAAAAGAGGTGGCATGTGTCAGAGGACTCAATCATGTCACACACATGCCGCCTCTGTTGACCCTCTGAGGATCACATGGAAAATCATGGCTGTTTATATCTCAGTTCATCCAATTTGGGGGTAAAAACACAAGGAAAGAATTCCATTCTTCATTTGTGGGCAATGTGGCCATACAGGTGCATCTCCAAAAATTAGAAACTAGTATCTCAAAATATTAGACAATTTCCCTAAGATCAGTAAAAAAATAAATAAAAATTAAAAATTAAAAATAAATCTAATTCTAGAAATCTAACTTTAAAACAGTACTTGGTGGGAGCTCCTTTAGCACAAATTCCAGCATCATTGGAAGCTATCAGCTTTTGTGTTTTTATTTTTTTATATATATTTTTTTTTTTTTAATTCTGGAAGTGAACTAATCCTTTAATGTTTGTAATGGATTGTAAGGCATACTTAAGATATAGGGTATTAAAGGCTGTGCTGTATTCTGAATAAAACCACAGATTAAGTCATTATTAGACAGCAAGTGTAGTGTTTATTATGCTTACTAAGCATGCCTTGTGGAAAAAAAGTACACTTTAGCATATGTTTAAAAACTTATTTTATATATGTTATATACTTATATTTTTTATTTAATAAATACAAACTTTATTACAGCAATAATATTCTTTAAAATAACATACTGTATTTATGTAATCTGTGGGAGCCTGTGAGTGAAGCTTTATTTCTTATGAGTGGTAAGGCCCATGACATGCACACTACAAACAATATAATGCAAATATGAAATAACAATAAGTTATACAAATTACTTCCAGAGCAATGCTACAATTTATAAATACTGATTGTTATCTATAATGATTGTGAAACTGAGCGTTTCTCTGGGGCTCACTTAAAATTACATTGCAATTTTTACTTCAGTTTAAAACAGCATGAGAGTGAACAATAATGACTGATTGAGTGTTTGTTTGTGTTTTCTTCTTCTTCTTTTTTTCAGGTGAACTGATCATTGAATTATTAGTTTGCATATTAAAAACTTTCACTACAGAAAATTCTGGTTGTTAGTCACACCACCTACATGCCTGATGAAATCTGAAGTTTATTTCTTCCCAGCATTCTCTCTTGGGTTTCCTCCAACACTCAGCTCAGATTCATTCCTTTTCTTTGGTGTTTTCACTTTCCGGTAACCCTCCTCTCTCGGTTATCTTATTCTCGAACTTTGTAGGTGCTGCGAGCTGTGATTTGTTAGATCCTAACTCTTTTTTTTTTAAATAAAGTGTAGAACTATAACTGAGTGCCTCTGCCTTCTAGCCAGACTCTTCCAGTCCCTGGTAATGAATAACTGTTGGCATTCTAATTGTGAGATATTGCAATATTGTGGTGAAGCTACATGATTTTCATTCAGTGAGCATGGCATGAGCATGATTAAGTTCTACCAGAAAGACTCGGGAGATAGAGGAATGTACGAAGCATACATTTATTGACAGCTCAGCGAGCACAATTATAAATTTCTTTGGCGGAAGGCCCCGTCCATGGTTCGTAATCCGAGGGTAGCGAATCTGCATTTCCTGCCTGAAGACGAAGGCAGGGGCGCAGCAGACCCCCCCCTGGAAGGTAAGGACAGGACCATCCTGGTGGTGGTGGGGAGGGTGGAGGTTGTTGTCGCGTTGGCATCTGCGAACTCAAACATGTGTAAGTACGATCTTTTATACAGGAGTATAAAGACGTGATTGGATAATGATGAAGGTAATTAGTGACGAAGTGATTGAGTCTTCCTGGCAGAACTTAGGCTAAAGCTTCCATTTCTGTGAAAATTTTGGCTCTTACGAAACAGTTAGGAATCACACCTACTAGAGGCTAGTTCAGGACAGCTTATTTGATGAAGTCACATGGTCACGATCAATAAAACCCACTGTAAACGGGAAAGAAAAGGTAATTATTCTTATGTACGGAAGGAAAAACTTTCTTTACCAGTAAAAGAGTCTACAACAGAGGTAAATTCTTCATTCTGATGCTTAGGTAGCATAGGCTACACGCTTTGGTATGTAAGACTAGTAGATTGAAAGGACATACTCCAGATCTCCAAGCTATGAACTGTCATCTCTCAAGTTTTCATCTCTCAAGTCAGAGATGAGCCTTCAATAAAATCAGGTTCGCTTCAAGCGGGACTTCAACCAGGAAAAAGTGCCAGAAATGACAGTTCATCATGTGGAAATCCTACGCACAGGAATCTTTACTGAAAGTGCATGCTACTTGACCAACTGTATGTGACATCCATTACACACACTGGAAAACTCTTATAGTGTCTTCATATACAATATGACAGCAAGAACTGTGATCATCTATAAACACATGTTGGTTTGACATGTTGGTATAAACACAGGGTCTGAAATGTCATGTCAGTGCTAGCCGAGAGCCTGTGGGTCCACTGAGCTGAATTCTCACTGCGACTGACCAGTGTATTCGTAATGACTTGACTGAAGTCCAACATCCAAAGTACTGTCCAAATGACACTTTACAACCCAGACATCAAGGAATCAACCCACACATCTACACCCATAATTTCTGGAGCTCATCCAGTGTGACCATCAGGTTCTTGGTCTGCAGCTCTTATAAAAGGTTTTTTCTTTCCTGATTGCTCTGTCTGGCCAGACAGACAATCTAAGAAGAGTCCTGCTTGGTCAAAGCATCTTCAAATAATTCATAATTTCCTCACCCTCAAGGTTTTCCAATTCTGAATGAATTTCTTACTTCTGCTGAACACACACACCACACATTACACACACACACACACATGCGTATATATATATATATATAGAGAGAGAGAGAGAGAGAGAGAGAGAGAGAAAGAGAGAAGAATCTTGGTAACCAATTGACTGCCATTATTTATTTATTTATTTTTATTATTATTATTTTATTTTATTTTTTTCATATTTTGGAAATAAGTGACTGCCAGCAACTTCCCCAGATCTTTTCCAAATCCTGTCTCTGAGATCTACAGGCAATTAGAGTTTGACCTCATGTCTTAGTTTTTGCTGTGATATACATTTTCAGCTGCAGGGCCGGCGCGTGACTATAGAACAACTAGGCTGCTATTTTGGTCATCCACCCACCATGTGAGAAACATTGCAAGTGGAAACATGCTGGTTATATAGTGATTTAGTGTAGTAACTAATAATAAAACACAGGAGAGAAGAAAAGAAAAAGGGGAGTACCCATAATAACTCATCCTGTAACCTTGATATTCCAGCACGCAAACAAGCTGACAGCCCGTTTCTCACAGTCTAAATGTGTGTGTTTTACCTCAAAGAAGAAGCTACATGTCAATTTAGCAGAAGCCAAACCTTATCCTAGTGATTTCAGCTCCAAAGCTGCAAGCTTTCTCATATCATTATTGCAGATTCCAGTTCTTTTCATTTCCATTTCCTGCACTCTAGCTTGATCCCAACCGGAAATTATTACCTCACTGTCTTACAATTATGGAACTGCAGAACAAAGCTATTGAGTAATATGGACTTCCATTGATTTATTTAATCAGTCCCAGACTGAAAAATGAAGAAAATGTATGATAGAGGGATGAGCAGAGAAAAATGCAAATAAACAGTCAGGCCTCTTAGATTTTCCAAATGCCGCAAAACTAAAGAGGATAGAGCATTTGTTGTGCAGGATCTATAGCCTAATTACCGAACAGACTGCCTTGGGATATTAGAATTGCTGAATCAGGTTCTTTTTTAACTCTCATCTAGACTTATAGAATTACATTTACTACTATTCTAAACTATATTTTAGGAAACATTCCTTCTTTCATTCTGCTCTTCCCCAATGGGAGTCTATGCCAGCCCTATGAACCGTACACAAGAAAGTGATGAAATTTGGTACACTAATCAGGGTTGTGCTGAATACTAATCTGACCAAATTTTGTGTCTCTGGGACCAAAACTATAGAACCATCAGAATTTCAAAAATTCACTTTTCTTTTATTCATAACTTTTCAATCCTTTGCCCCTCAAAAAGGCATTTTGTTTACCTTATTACTTTTCTTCTGTTGTTCACAATCTATGTCTTACATTAATACTCCACCTATTTCAGTTTGCACCATTTTTAAATCAGTTTGTTTTACTACTCTTCCCAATTTCTATAGCTTTTACAGATCTTGACTCAAATGACTCCTTGTCTTTTGTCCTAATAATATTTTTAAAACTCTTTCACCAGTACAAATTTTGCAACAGTTCACAGTCAGGATCTTATGAATGTTCCTGAAAAGTCTGAATCCCCACCTAGTGTTCAGGAGATATAAAATAACTTTTACAATGTAACTTTTTGTTGCTCAAGTTTATTTCTCTGTTGTTACTTCTGCCGATATCTCACAACAATTTGCTCTTCCACTACTTTGAAATATAATTTTTTCAGATATTACTCCTTCAAAATTTATCTAATGTGGTCCAAAATGAGCTCAGACTATCTTCTGTACTATGTCTATATTATGTTAGCTTTGTATGCTAATTGATTTGCATGCCAACCACTGGCAATTCTTTCTAATGTAGCTCTTCAGCTTTTAAGTTAACCACGAGCTACATTAGCAATTAAGTAAGCTTAGCATGCTCATTGTTTAGCCTGCCAAGTAGGCCTACTGCTTTTGCATGTTCCTTCTCACAAAAAAAGTTCTCCTCAAAATTTGTGCAAATGTGTCCTACAGGTATGAAACATATACGGTTGTGGCTGGCCCATTGTATAGCCTCTGAATATTTCCTGTGTCATTTAACGAGCTTTCTGTGTTATCTGTTCCTTCAGTGCTTGCTCCCATAATGCTGCTTGAAGCTGCATTTTATTTTCCATCAAGATTTTAGGGGGTTTAAAATCCCTGTGATATTAATGCAGTCGTAGTTTTGAAACAGAATGTCCAGTGAGGTTATTAAAGTTATGAGCATGTTTGACTTGCATAATTGTACAAAATCAAACAGAGCCACTTGAGTGGTCTCTGAACGCCAATGGGAGTATAATAGAGCATGACAGCTTGATTACAGTGCAGGCAATGGGACGTGCTATTATGAATAATGTATCTTAATTGCTCTTCCTCTTCCTTGTGCTTCCTCCCAGGTGATAACACACACCAAAGCATGCAGTCTTATTTATAGAGTCATTATAGCAGGCATGCCAAAGTTACATTTGCATGCATCAGTATTCATGGAGCTCTATAAATATGACGCCTTTTGTCAGATAGCAGCTCTGCGTCCAATTTAAGGTGTGCATGCTGGCCTGAAGCAGCGATTTTATGTCCTGCAGTTTTCAAGGGAGCAGTTATGTGCTGCTTTATCAATTAGACTAACGGCTGACCAGAAGAGAGTGTGCGTGGATGTATAGGAACATCAACTGTGTGTGTGAGATGTATCAGGCGGTGTTCAGTATCAGTTGTGCTCTGCTGCTGTGGAGATGCTGCCCTGTCCTCAGCTGTCTTTTCTGTCAGCTTGGATTTGCATAAGTGAAACGCTATATCACTCCGAGTGCTATGCTGACAGCTGTGTCAGGAGATAATATTTATTTTACTGCACTGCCTCCCTTTCAGCTGCTTTTGTATTTCCACACCCTCATCTTCCCACCCTGGTGGCTTTCTAGTAATCTGTCTTTCTGTTTTTCTGTCTCTCTATCTTTCAGTTACCCAGGACACTCCAGTGACCCACAGATTCAACAATAAAAGAAATATTTTGAACCACAGAACACCTCGAACCTGGGAGAAACTATCCACTAGCTCGAAACAGTTGCCTAAAGTTTCAAGAAACTTGCACCTATCTAGACCTTATATTTTGAAATAGCCTCACTTTTACTTTTGCTAGACTGTGGTTTTGATTTATTTCATAAAATTCATGGTTAAACCCCTTGTGGGAGAAGCATACTTTTAAAAAGAGTATGCATTGCACAAAGAAATATACTTTAAATACTACACTTAAGTCAAAACTGAATCCATTTATTCATTTATTTATCTATCTATCTGTTCTTGTTTTTGTTTTGTTTTTTGTTTTTTTTACCTGTTCATTGCAATCAAATCAAAATGTATTATAGTTTAAATATATTTAATGTAATTAGCTTAACTTTACCTTTTGACTCAATTAAGTAGGATTTAAGGTTATCTTTATATGTAATTCCATAATTTCTTTTGTTAAACATAATGACATTATGAAATTTTTCCATGATGTTTTATGAGCTATAATACACTTTAATGTCATTTCAGTAGAAAATCACACTTATTTTAATATATTTTGAATTACCCATTTGTAATGATGTAGTGCCAGTATATTTAAAATATATTAACTTTAAATGTGTTTGACCGCATAGAAAAATAATTGTAAAACTTTTAATATTTGAAGTACACTACAATTGCAGATTTAATACAGATGTGCATTTCTTTTTCCTCAAGAGGCTGAGCATCGCAGGAAAAGGCAGATTATTTACCATCTGATTATTTCTGTACGCCTTCCTAGCATTAGCTTTTACCAAGCTTCTGACACATTTCAGCACTGATTGTTTTGTGATCCTGTCAAACTATGTAATCTGGAGAGCGGGTGGCAAAATGCTCATGAAAACAAAATTATAACAAAAGCCTTGGTAAAATCATAAGGGAACCACAAGAGGAAATGAAATATTGTCTGCCTTTAATAATATGTGTGAGGCAGTTGACAAGTACAATACTTTATGCTCCCTCAGGGAAATTGTGCAGAGCCTGAAAAAACTGAATCATGAATTCATCACACAGAGAGGGTGCAAAATTAAAAATAGAAATAAAAACATTCTATTTAGCATTCTCTTGTAGATGTATGGTTAAGAAGCTGATCTCATCTCAACTATACAGACCGCTTTGGTCTTACACAGAATATTTTATGATTTTTCAGTCGTGATGTAAAACATTTTGATGTAGAGACATCCGACAGAACCTTCACTGTTTCTAGGTCATTAATCATATAAGAAAAGTCTGTATTAGATTAGAAAAATGCAATTAACATCCATTCTTGCTAGAGATTTTTGCACCCCACTGTATACAGTATGTGTAATGTATTTATTCATGCTATGTTATGGAGACAATGAGTGCAATGTCAGTGGAGTTAAAGCTGAAAAGCAATTAGAGCAGATTAGTGTGCTGCCACTCTCAAGAAGTGAAGCTAATTAATGGACGTGTTCTTTGTCCTTACTGCTAAATTCTCCCTGATGCATTCCCCACTGCAGTGCAAAAGGACAATCCCAAGGGAAAACCCCCTTTCAAACTTGTGAGGCTGCTATTTTACTGAACAGTGAGTTAATGATAATTATAATAAATTGAAATACAATGGGACACTATTGCGTGACAACTGATATTTGGTAACTCTATAATTGCACAATTTGCTGGGATTAATTGACAAATTGAGACATTTATATACTGTATGGCTTATGTTTACTATGAAATGTAGGCATGTACTGCATCTATTCTATTAATTTCTATCACCACAGAACAGGAATTTACGTTCATGTCATGCAATTAGTTTCCAGACTGTTTAACTTTTTTTAAGTTGAATAAGTTCATATTTTTCCCCAGGGTGTCATTTGAAATCTACAAAAATTGCATCTGCTTTACTAGTCTGGTTGCTATATATTTCTGTGTGATGTGTCATTATATTAGAGGCACTGTTACCTGGCGTGCTTCAATATTTCAGAAGAGGATATAGGCATGAATTAATAGAGTAATTTTGCTGTCAACAACAAAGTACTTTGTTGGATGAATCCATTTGCGGTTATGAGTGCTGTCATAAAAATTTATAATTTTGAGTCCCAGGACAAAAGTAGCTCTGAATAGAATCTTGAATTGTCAGTTATAATGGCTGCACCCAAAGCCCCAATGTAACTCACTGACTTACAGGCAACAACCACAACAACAGAAAGATTGAAACGGCTGTTTACAGTTAACTAAGCAAATATTTAATTACTGTAATCATTATTTTTCAATAGGAATGAGATGACAAAACAATAAAACCTATTACAAACAAGGATTATTACTTATTATGATTATGATGACTTACTGTCTTTTTACACATTGCGTTGAATATCACGTTGCTCAAACATAAAATCATGTCTGCATTTTTGATCGGAGAAATGACAAACAACAAGTGGTACTCTACACTACTCAAACTCGCGTTTGAATCATCAGTGGCAAATCCTTAACATATGAAAACCTACTTATATAACTTGAGTCAGAAGCACCAGATTGTCCTTTCAAAGAGTGAGGAATTGCCAGTGGCTTGAGTGAGGAACAGCCGGGGGTTTGAGTGAGGAACAGCCAGTGGCCTGAGTGAGGAACAGTCGGTGGCTTGAGTGAGGAACGACCTGCGGCTTGAGTGGAGAACAGCCGGTGGCTTGAGTGAGGAACAGCCGGGGGCTTGAGTGAGGGACTGCCAGTGGTTTGAGTGAGGAAAAGCCAGGGGCTTGAGTGAAGAACAGCCGGGGGCTTGAATGAGGGACGGCCAGTGGCTTGAGTGAGGAACAGCCAGTGGTTTGAGTGAGGAACAGCCAGGGGCTTGAGTGAGGAACGACCCGCAGCTTGAGTGTGGAACAGCCGGGGGCTTGAGTGAGGGACTGCCACTGGTTTGAGAGAGGAAAAGCCAGGGGCTTGAGTGAAGAACAGCCGGGGGCTTGAATGAGGGACGCCCAGTGGTTTGAGTGAGGAACAGCCAATGGTTTGAGTGAGGAACAGCCAGGGGCTTGAATGAGGGACGGCCAGTGGCTTGAGTGAGGGATGACCAGTGCTTTGAGGGAGGAACAGCCAGTGGCTTGAGTGAGGAACAGCCGGGGGCTTGAGTAAGGGACAGCCAGTTGTTTGAGTGAGGAACAGCCGGGGGCTTGAGTGAGGGACAGCCAGTGGTTTCAATGAAGAACAGCCAGTGGCTTGAGTGAGGAACAGCCGGGGGCTTGAGTGAGGAACAGCCAGTGGCTTGAGTGAGGGATGGCAAGTGGTTTGAGTGAGGAACAGCCAGGGGCTTGAATGAGGGATGGTCAGTGGTTTGAGTGAGGAACAGCCAGTGGCTTGAGTGAGGAATAGCCGGTGGGTTGAGTGAGGGACGGCCAGTGGCTTGAGTGAGGAACAGCCAGTGACTTGAGTGAGGAACAGCCAGGGGCTTGAGTGAGGGACAGCCAGTGGCTTGAGTGAGGAACAGCCAGGGGCTTGAGTGAGGAACAGCCAGGGGCTTGAGTGAGGAACGACCCGCAGCTTGAGTGAAGAAAAGCCGGTGGCTTGAGTGAGGCACGGCCAGTGGCTTGAGTGAGGAACAGCCAGTGGCTTGAATGAGGAACAGCCAGGGGCTTGAGTGAGGGACAGCCAGTGGCTTGAGTGAGGAACAGCCAGGGGCTTGAGTGAGGAACAGCCAGGGGCTTGAGTGAGGAACGACCCGCAGCTTGAGTGAAGAAAAGCCGGTGGCTTGAGTGAGGCACGGCCAGTGGCTTGAGTGAGGAACAGCCAGTGGCTTGAATGAGGAACAGCCAGGGGCTTGAGTGAAGGATGTCCAGTGGTTTGAGTGAGGAACAGCCAGTGGTTTGAGTGAGGAACAGCCAGTGGCTTGAGTGAGGAACAACCGGGGGCTTGAGTGAGGGACAGCCAGTGGTTTGAGTGAGGAACGGCCAGTGGCTTGAATGAGGAACTGGCCTGTTTGGAACAAGTTCTTTGGACAAACACTTAAGTACACACAGGATTGTGGGATACCAAATGAGCAAATTATACTGTACTGTATTCAGGTATGTATCAGGTGAAGGCATTAAACAAGACGTTAAGGATGGAATAAATTGAACAACTTTTGCAAAGATGTTTGCCCTGATTAGGACAAGTTGATGTTATTTTGTAAAAAATCAGAGCAAGTTTGTGAATTTTGGGCAGTTGATGTTGACATATTTCACAGTAAATCATGTAGTGTATGATGGGCAGTTCTGACCTCCGTATTCAGCTCTCAAACACAGCGACGGTTCTGACAAATGCTGCTTTAATTGCAAATGTACTCTGATCTTGAATCTGATGAATGTTCTCTGTCTGGCATGCAGATATGTTGAACAGAAAGAAATGGAAATTAAGATTAAGTGTAAGCGCATGTTTTGAATATCAAAGTCTTTGAGGCTGTACCATGAACTGTTCCATGTGTGAAATTCATGTATGTTTGACATGTGCTGCAGTATCCTGTGGGAAAATGTTGAATCCTTTCTTCTCTCCCCTCCCATTCCTGCTGAAGTGGGCTTGTCGTGGTTGTTGGATGTGCAGATGGTAGGATGGATATTCCACCAGACTGTATGTTAATGTTATGTTTTTCAGCTGCATTTTCACTCCTTCTCATCTCGGTGGAGCACAGTTAATTAAGCAGTGTTCCGATTGGCCAGTACTGAGTTGGGCACATCATCATCAATGAGCCCACTGCAGCACCTCACATGCATGTTTTATAAGAGCTCTTGTACTGCATTCAGCCACATGAGACCAGCCCCCATACATACATAAACATGACAGGATGCACATTGATCTAAATATTTAATAATACATTAAAAATTCCATTCATGCATTGACCTCATATTGTATGAAAAAAAAAAATGTTTTATTTCTCAATTAAAATTCATTTAGACACTTTAAAGGAGTATAAAGCAAAAATGTGAGGTGGTGCAACTGTCCCGAAATATATGGCCATGGGGTCATAAAACTTTGCCACTTATTTTTTTATTTTATTTTTTAATAAATGAGACAATTCACCCAAAAATGTCATTATTTTCTCATATAGGTCAATCAGCTACCAAAAGCTGTATGGTTACCAAGATTTTTTCAAAATGTCTTTATCTTGTGTGTTCAATAGAACAAAGAAACTCATACAGGATTGAAACAACATGAGGATGAGTGAATAATGATGGAATTTTACTTTTGAGGGGGAATTCTCAGTTTAAATCCAGTTTATTAATATAGATAAATCATAATATTATAAACCACCAAAGCAAAATCATCATCAAAAATCATCAAAGTCATCATATGTAAATCTACAATTTTGTGTTACTACGAGCTCTAAAGTCATACAGTTGTATGTAGGAACAAATGCAGAGTTGTGGTGTGTGTTCATCTAAGTTTGCTGTATGAAACTGTGCCGATCCTCATAACTCTGCAACTAATTCCCTTCTCTAGCTAATATTTCAGTGCCGTCAACACTAATGAATGAGCTCAGTGTTAGCAAGCAGCACCTCAACACAAGATGAAGCCCAGTGTGACGATACTGTACCAGCCATTAATACATAATTACTTATAAATCATACGCTGCTGGGCAAATACAGTCATAGAGTTTCTCAGAACCGTGCGTAGAGTCAGAGGCTGCGTGACGCTAGTAGAGACGCACTCCGACCTCATAGTGGAAAATGAATGCAAATTAAAATTCAGTGTCTGCCAAAGCAAGGCATACTGTCATGAAATAGTGCCTGAATTCTTCAAGGAAAAAAATGCTTTTGTTTAATTTAGATACATTTTATTTAATCATTTAAATAAAAGTTTAATGATCACATCTTAAAACGTTTAAGAAATCATACATCTCCTTTCTCCTCAACTAGCTACAGTAGTTAATATTTCAAAGTCATACCCATAAATATATTTTACATGAATAGTTTGTGTCATATATATATTAATATTACATAATAATATGACATAATATTAAAATTATAAAATGGTAATGAATAATATAAAAAAGATAACATTATGAAAATATGATGATGAAAATAAAAGCTAAAGTCAAATGTCCTTCACTTTTTTCCTTAACAAAACTTTTTAAAATGTAATGGGGTCATACAAATTAGCTGAAATTCCAATGAAAAACAAGCATTTCAAAACTGTATTTTCTTCAAATCTATCAAATTGTTTTACCACCATACTTTCAGTATCTGTGATTAGTCATCTTATTCTGAGTGAGCAAACATAATATCTCATTCAGATTCATAACTAATTTGTCAATGTGTGCGTTTAAATCATAACACGTAACACAATTACAGAGGGATGAAATGGATTGGGCTCTATGCAGATTTGATATTTCATCTTTGCCCAAATAGATTGTCCATAAATGAGAGTTATAAAATGTTCACTGCATGCATAATGGCTGATCCTAGTCACATATCTTACATCAGAGTCATTTTTCAAGCTACTGGGATTCATCTCATCTTTATGTCTAAACCTCTCTAAAGCTTCTTGTTTTTGTCAGAATGACTTGTTTGTGCAGTTGCAGTGATTCATGACGTTATTGATCATAAGATCAGAGAGAGGTTATCCTGTGGGTCTAAGAGTCATCTGGCTGGAAATGAAACTACAGCTACAGGCCAGAGAGGCTAATTAGTAATTAGTGCCAATTTTGGAAACTCTGGGGATGAATTCACATCACTATAAAAGCAACAATAACTACGTGAAAACATATAAATGTGAGCCTCTGTTTCTGTCTTGTGTGTGATTTGCTCCCCATGTGCCTTTCTTGCCCTAGTTTCTCCATGCCCATATTTGGTTAGTTTCCTCTTCCTGTCCTGATTACGTTGATTTAGTTCTGTATGCCTCAGGTGTGTCTTATTAACTATTTCGTTTTTCTCCTGATTGCTTAAGCCATGTGTGTCCCTGTTTCTAGCGTCAGCTGTCTAATGTCACTCCGTGTTCCAGTCTGTATCCCCACTGGTTTATTTATTAAAGTCTGTTTTCTTGAAGTTTACTCCTCGTCTCCTCGCTCCATGTTCCAGTGAGTCATGACAGAACAGCAGACCGTTAAATTTGTGCGATTGAGATTGCATTTATTTATGACCAATACTATATTTTTGGGAAGTCGTGGCCTAAGGTTGTGGGTTCGAGTCTTGGGATGGCAATACCATGAGTGAGGTGCCCTTGAGCAAGGCACCGAACCCCCAACTGCCCCCCGGGTGCCGCAGCATAAAAGGCTGTCCACAGCTCCGAGTGTGCGTTCTGTGTATTTATAACACATATTAGTAGTTTTGCAAAAATCTTAGTCTGAAAAATATCCATCACTTTAATGCATTAATGCAGCTCAAAAAATATTCTATTTAAATTTAAAACGCCACAATGATGGATTTGTTTCTTACAATCAGGCAGATTTTTGCTTTCCAAGATGTTAATAGATTAATTTAAGTGGTGTGGATTACTGTGATGTTTTCATCAGCTGTTTGGACTGACGGCACCCATTCACTGCATTTAATTCAGATGTAATGCTAGATTTCTCCAGATCTGTTCCCATGAATAAACTATAAGCAATTCCTTAGTTTATTAGTTTATTTTAAAACTGTGTATTCCTAATGAATGGAAGTTTTACATGCAATTCAAATGCATACATTTTACATTTTGAGTGTGTGAATATCATGGGGCAACAAAAGTAAATCAAGCTTTGTCTGAGCATCAGCATACACAAACACACATATGTGACTTACTGTACACCTCGAGGATCACAACATGCCACTCAGTCTTACAAAGTCCTATCATCAGACTCACGACTGGAACAGAGCCGGCTGACTGGACTTTGCATGCAGTGTGGATCAGAAATCATGAACAAACTGACCCAACATACTGAGACTCTGACACTTGTCTTCCTGAGGAAGAGAAAATCAATCAAGAAGTCAGTGCAAACAGACCTGGCAAAGTACAGCAAAGCAGCAACTCCATGTATCAAAGTTTTTGAGTAAAATTGAGTAAAATTTGTTTTACATTTGATATCCGTAGCTAAGAATACTGTAGTCATTCCCCTTTATATTAAGTGGCCTTAACTACTATGTACTTACATTTAAATTAATAATTTAGTACACTGCACTAATTGTAAGATGTTTTTACATTTTACTTATTTTTTTTAATACTTGCATTACAGATGCTGGTCATATAATTAGAATACCATCACAAAGTTTATTTATTTAACTAAAAAATATATATATGATTTTAACTGACAACTAGGGAAAATCCCAAATTCAATATCTCAGAAAATTAGAATATTGTGAAAAGGTTCAATATTGAAGACACCTGGTGTCACACTCTAATCAGCTAATTAACTCAAAACACCTGCATAGGCCTTTAAATGGTCTCTCAGTCTAGAGGCGTTTCTCAATGTCAAGAATACTTCCTTGGTAGGACTGATCCTTCCAAGTCACTTCCTTCAGAGGCTAGGTGAGACTCCTCTTGAGCATACGGAGAACACGTAAATGGAACAGGCTAGCAAGTGCACGTAATTGCGCCATTACGTCAGTGAAAAGGTCCGTTTGAATAACGCTGTGAATGGTATCATTAAATTACTTTGGACAACTTAACTAGTTATTTATAAAAGAAATGCCGTTGACGCAACCAATTGTTAAATGACAGGTCCGGTTCAGTTAACCATCTGTATTTGTATAATTTACAATATCAATACGGTAGTAATTTGTACTGGCATTTAAACGTCAAACTTTACTTATATTTACTACAGTTATAACAAATGTTTGGTAACGTAAATAAAAACCATTAATGCTCCGACTACATTAACGTTCAACATTTTTTAATTTTTGAACTAACGTTAGATAGCAAAGCTGCATGCATAGGATTGTGGGTGATTTGAGAGCGCGAAGGATACACATTTGCATCCTTTCCTGTGTATGGGATATTCTTCAAACGAAGGATTCAGTCCTTGGTTGAAATTCCGAGGATCCTCGACATTGGAACAGTCCTTCGACGGATGTCGATGACGTAGCATCCTCGAAATACTGGCTTCCGAGGATCCTTCCTTGACATTGAGAAACACCTCAGTTCTGTAGGCTACACAATCATGGGGAAGACTGCTGACTTGACAGTTTTACAAAAGACGACCATTGACACCTTGCACAAGGAGGGCAAGACACAAAAGGTCATGGCAAAAGAGGCTCCTGTTCACAGAGCTCTGTGTCCAAGCACATTAATAGAGAGGTGAAGGGAAGGAAAAGATGTGGTAGAAAAAAGTGTAAAAGCAATAGGGATAACCACACCCTGGTGAGGATTGTGAAACAAAACCCATTCAAAAATGTGGGGGAGATTCACAAAGAGTGGACTGCAGCTGGAGTCAGTGCTTCAAGAACCACTACACACAGACGTATGCAAGACATGGGTTTCAGCTGTCACATTCCTTGTGTCAAGCCACTCTTGAACAACAGACAGCATCACTTCAAAAAGGAATGGACTGCTGCTGAGTGGTCCACAGATATGTTCTCTGATGAAAGTAAATTTTGCATTTCCTTTGAATATCAGGGTCCAAGAGTCTGGAGGAAGAGAGGAGAGGCACACAATCCATGTTGCTGGAGGTCCAGTGTAAAGTTTCCACTGTCAGTGATGGTTTGGTGTGCCATGTCGTTTGCTGGTGTTGGTCCACTGTTTTCTGAGGTCCGAGGTCAACACAGCTGTATACCAGGAGTTTTAAAGCACTTCATGCTTCCTGCTGCTGACCAACTTAGCTGATACAGATTTCATTTTCCAACAGGACTTGGCCCCTGCACACAGTGTCAAAGCTACCAGCACCTGGTTTAAGGACCATGGTATCCCTGTTCTTAATTGGCCAGCAGACTCGCCTCACCTTAACCCCATAGAAAATCTGTGGGGTATTGTGAAGAGAGACAAGCGATATGCCAGACCCAAGAATGGAGAAGAGCTGAAGGCTGCAGTAATTCAGGCAAAAGGAGCCCCCACTAAGTATTGAGTGTTGTACATGCTCATACTTTTTATGTTCATAGTTTTTAGTTGGCCAAGATGTCTTAAAATTCATTTCTTTTTATTGGTCTTAAGTAATATTCTAATTTTCTGAGATACTGAATTTGGGATTTTCCTTAGTTGTCAGTTATAATCATCAAAATTAAAAGAAATAAACATTTGAAATATATCGGTCTGTGTGTAATGAATGAATATAATATATTATTTATATATATAAAATATATAATATAATATAGTTTCACTTTTTGAATGGAATTAGTGAAATAAATCAACTCTTTGATGATATTCTAATTATATGACCAGCACCTGTATATTAGATCAGTGATTAATTGCAGTAATTACATTTGCATTTACACTGTTGACCCATCCCTTACACATTTAAACCCATTCTTAAACCTACCCTACTACCGAACCTGTCCCTAACCTTACCTGTATCCCACCTCAATTTTGCAATGCAATATGAACACAATGAGTACATTGTACTTTACTTTTATTTCATTTTATTTTATTTATGAAAGTAAAAGGTAATTAGGCCACCTAATGTAAAGTGGGACCCAATAGTTTAAAAAAAAAACATAAAACTACAGGGAAAACTCAGACATTAGGTACAATTTGGCTGGGGAAAAAAGGACAAAAAATAAGAAATTTGGTGCAGTTGCCAAAAGATGAAGATGAAAGAGGAAATGAAATCATCTTGGATGGATTTTTCATCAAGCTAGATTTATAGCAGAGCTTACATTTTCTGCAGCATAAAAAAAAAAATCAATTGAAATCCATTTTGATTAGGCTGAAGTCTGGTGACGTTGTCTCCAGATGCATTTGTGTGATCATGACAATAAAGAGGTTGAGACGTGACATCGGTGTGTTTAATAAGAGCCGGAAGCGGTCTGGCTGATGAGGTTCAGAAAGATCATGGATCAGTATGCAGGAGATTTGGAGGCATGTATCAGCAATAGAGCATTCACTGACCTTTGAGTGACTCAGAATGAGAGTGTCACATGTTTGTGGGAGCAGCAACATATGATTCTGTCAAGCTGTTGTATATTATCATATTACAGTCTTATTACTCATTCTTATGTCTATTTATGTGTTCTGTAGGATGCTTTGGTTTGACCTAAACCTATTTTGAACACAGTCCTCTTAAAAGTAATTCTCGCTTAACTTTAGATATATACCCACTGCTTCGAACTTGTTCTTTGATGTAGCTAGGATACTGTAGTATTTATAAACAAATGTGTATATACTAATAATATTCACACTCTAGAACTCTTTTTTTTAAAGATTGAAAATAAAACAAATATATTTTTAATACATTTTAGAAGAAAATACAGTTTCAGTCTTTCAAAATGGCATGTTTAATCAAAGTCCTCTTAGCCAAGTCGTGCCACTCGGCCGCCATCTTGGCAACACCTCCGGGCAGCTATTTCAGAATAACAAGACCAGGCTCCTCTCTAAATGAATGGGCATAGAGTCAGAACTGCACTTTCACTGGTCACCGGGACATAAAAACTGGATGCATAAAAACAGCATTGAAAAATGCTAAAATTTGTGGAAAAAGTTTGATGATTTTGACCCAAAATAAGGTTTAAAATGCCTTTTCCCCACAGGTTATACTTTTACTACGCATGCACAGGGGTTCACCGACACCAACTTCATTTATGTCCAGAATGCCAGTGTTGTAACAAGCACTTAAACAAATGCTCAATGTCATTTTTTTTATCAGTGTACAGTACAATATTTCTATGTGGATTCCATCTGATCTTGCACACGCCACAACTGGCTGTTGCCAAATTGTCTCCGCTGTCGCAAAAACCTCAACTGTGCGCATGCGTCAGTGGAACCAGACGATAGGCTTAAATGTTTCCCGGCTTGACTGTTAAAAGCATGATTGGCTTTCCAGCGGGAGGGGCGGGACATGAGCATACAACCGCCATATTTGCCATTTCGGGTTTTCGAATGTCTTCTCTGGTTTAATTCAATGTGTCACTTGTCATTTCCTTGTGAAATTTACAAGCAATTGTTAAGTTAAATTTGTCCAAAGTTAAAAAGTTGTTATGTTGAAATGTAGCATTCAATGTAGCATTCTATAGTCAACCATTTTTTTTTATGTAATTTGTATTTTTTTGTAAACTTGTATTTTATTTTGGGGTTTTTAGAAAAATAAAAGAGTAGGCCCAATTTACCTCATACAATGTGCCAACAGTTGAGACATGTTTAAAGGCAAGGTAGGTGATTTGGTTCAAAAACATATGTATTTTTATTTATGGTCACACTTTATTTTAGGGTCCAAATCACACTATTAACTAACCATTAACTATAACTTTTGCCTCAATTAACTCCTTATTTGATGTTTACTTTTAGTTTATAAGGTATTTGGACCCTATACTAAAGTGTTCCTTATTTATTTATTTATTTGTTTGTTTATGCTGTTTGATATTCTCTTTTCATCCCAGTAGCCCTAAAAATCCCCAAAAGTTAAATTGACCGTATGTATTAAGAACCATAAAATGTTCGTCCAATCATATCCCTCAGTCCGAGGGCTACAATAGCCTATCTTACATCAATGTATTTATTTGCATACCTTCATGCACCCTGTTCAGAGTGATTTTACAGGGAGGATGGGATCTTATGCTTTCAATAATGAGTGCAAAAAGAGGTTTATTAAATAGTATTTTGTTTCAAACTTGTATTGCTGAGTCTTCCTTATGATGGAACCAAAGAAGAGGAGCAGTGACTGGGCTACAAAGTAAGGCCCAACGCTTGCTGCAGGGAATGATGGGATTGGGATTAACCTGCTTTCAGTCTGGTGTTCATCTTCATTCAGAGAGCAGCTTAAATCCAGATCTGGCTCCTCTCCACCATCTGTCCCGTAATCCCACCGCCCTCCAGAGCAAAGTGACGCTGGTCGAGCGGTGCGAGCATCTGCATGATTTCCATTCACCTTCTTGCCTGCCCTCATTCTCACACCATCATCATCATCATCACTCGCTTTCTTTCCAGGAAGAGCAGCGGCCTGTCGACGGTAAACAACATCAGCACTTTACACAAACTGCGGCCCATCAGGACTAAGTCATGCTGAAAGTTTCATGAGCTCTCAACTTCTGCTGTAATATGAAAACAAAATGAAGATCAAAGCATCGCAGCCATTCAGCTAAATTACAACATTATGTGAGTGTGTGACAGTGCCAATAAATTTATTTCTGCAGTATCTACACTTATTTTCTGCAGCCATTTCAGCCCAGCAGAGGAGTTGAGTGCTGCTGACAACACTTTTATTCTGAAGAACTTTTTTGCTGAAGGTTTTTAATATTCATTGCCGTTTTATTCAAGTTATGACAGTTAATCAGGACCAGTGGAAAGTCTGCTTTTACTGCTTCTCTGTTTATAATGCATCTGTGCAATATGAGATTGTTCAAGAAATATTCAGTTGTTAAACAGAACTTGTTTCATTGATAAAGAAAAATGGCAAAACATACCTGTACTAGCTATGAATGTGAATAATAATTGTGACAGAGATTATTAAATATATTCTAAATGTATATTGTGTAGCAATTTCATGCATACAGTACATAAATCCTTGTATAAAGCAGATGACAGAATTTTGACAACCAAAACACCAAATTGACAATTCGCCTGTAGTTTGATTGACAGGTGATCCGACCAGTCATAATGCTAATTCTACCATTTTTTTCCGACGAACAAACCAGACACATACACATACATTTTGTGGATTTAAACTTGAAAAATGGTGAGTATTTACATAGATTTGCCGTTGAAACAAGATCCCTTCTGATGTTCATGTATTTTATTATGTGCTATTATTAGTACAGACTAGTAAAGAGGAAGAGAAGATTGATTCAAGTGCTGCTTGAACTGAGGCACTACAGCGATCTGTCATGATGCATTAAACAGCCAGAAATTATTTATACATTTTTTTCAATTTCTTAAAAAATGACCAAATGTAAGACTTTAATACCTAATTTAACCTCAATTGTCTTGACGGCACATCACCATTGTCCTCTTCGCTCCACGATGTATGTTTTTTAATGCATGAGAACATTTTGTGTAGGGTGAGAGAGGCATGGCTTTTCGGACATAGCAACAGTAACTAAGGGGGACAGCTTTTTGCGAAAGGGTATATCTATCTATCTATCTATCGATAGATAGATAGATAGATAGATAGATAGATAGATAGATAGATAGATAGATAGATAGATAGATAGATAGATAGATAGATAGATAGATAGATAGATAGATAGATTATTTCCTTTGGGAGAAAAAAAAATACTGTTGTCATGTCTACTCAGAAAATAATAAATAAAATAAAGAGTTCTGGCATGAAACTCTTGATGGTGCAGTCCAATAGGTCTAACTCAATCTGACCTAATGACATCATTATCACATGGCACAGCTGATTGGTTTTCACTTGTATCAGTAACCAATGAGCTCACTGCTCAATATTCAAATACCTGGCTTCTGTCTGATGTAGCAGTCTGCAGCGCACTTCAGAAACCCTCCACCTTCCCCAGCTCCACCTGTATAGATCTGCTACAAGGTGATTCATGTATGTTATAGGGGTTATTCATGTGTATTATATGTGCAGCAGCAGTATTTCTGCTGTATTGCAGATGTATTGGCAGTGGCAACTCCTGGTACTTGCTCTGCCGCAGCAGCAGCATTGCAGATCTATTCCACCAAGACCAAATCATTAACAATGTCATGTAAATTACCATAGCAATCCCTCTGAGAGTTGTCATGAGAGAAATAATAGTTTTAGTGTTGAACTGACATTACTGCTTGATTGTGGCACCGTAGACACCCAGCAGGCCAACAGTGTGATTTATTTTTTTTTGTTTGTTTTTTTTTTGCCTTGTTGAGGGGGAATCCGAAATCCAAGGACAGGGACCAGGGGAAAATGTCACAGCCTTAATTTGGAAGCGCTGAGGCTGCACCCAAGTGGCTCTCCTCTGAGCAGCGGGAGCTGATTAAAAAGCGTGAAAATAGCTTCCAGAAGAGCTCTTGAGTAGAGTAGCCTCAAGTACTCAGAGGTCATGTTCACCTAGCACATTCACCCACTCTTTCCTCTGTTCCCTACTGTGCACTGATAAGCCAGAGCTTCCGGGCTATATGACCACTTCAGTATATAAACCTCTCACCCAAGGGATTGTACCCATTATATGTGTCATACGGCTTGAGTTTGCCCTACCTCGTTCTACATCATCAGAAATCTGTGAAGGTTTTTAAAGGTGCAAATGATTCCTATTTCTGATGCAAACAGAATCCAAAATAGTCGTCAAAGCTGAAGTGCATAATTTCTGCTTCACTGCTGTGATCAAACGGAATTGCAAAAATGATGCTCAGACAAACAGTGCCGTGTTTTAATAGCATCGCTGTTTTAAAACCACATGCGCTGCCTTGCCGCCTGCTTCCTGAAAAGGCAACATTAAATAGAATCTCATATTTGATTGATTTAGAAAGTCAGCAAGTGTGCAGCACTATTCCAGTACTTAAACTGTTCAGCAGAATCAACAAATTCTTGAATTACTTATAGATATCTCTGTATGCTGATAGGATGATGCGTTTTATTGTAGGAAAAACTGGCATTCACATTGTTACGACGCAGTAGAATTTATTTAAGCAATACTGTTATAGAAACTAAACCGAAAAGTAACTAAATGTACTCCCGGCAGTTATAGCTGCACTGCTTAACATACTGACCAAACGTAACAGCAGCAACTTCATCTTGGTGAATTTCATATTTAACTTTTCCACAAAAGATGATACACTTTTTAACTAGTGTTTTGAAATTATTTTCAGAGTGCAGAGTCCTTAATAGATAGCTTGACTGAATTTGTGCTTGCAGAGACCTTATTAAAACCTCTCAGATTTATAAACACAACTAAAAATCTGTCTAAATTTATGAAACCAATAGTTTTTATCCTGGCTTCTGATTAGTCAATATAGTGTTTTAGCTGTAGTAAAACTATGATATACAATAATAACAGCTATGAATGAGTCAGGGTGTGCCTAACAAACCCATTTGGCATTTTGTACTTGTGATAAGTTTATTTACCACAAAGTAAAAGTATAATGTCTAAAAAGTTAAAAAAAAGTAAAAAAAAAAAATATATATTCTAGTATTAGCAATTTCCTGCTTCACATTTAAGTGTCAAAAATGAATAAAATCTAAAATATTTCATCACTTCAAAAGGCATTTGTAATATTAAGAAAACTCATCCATGTCTCATTATAAACCCATGCTGTTGTTGTTTCAGTACAAAAGAAAGTAATTGTACATTTGAAAAGAGTTGTGGTAATTGTATCATTGGAAAATGTCTGTTTGGCAGCTTAGGTCACTATTAAAGAGAGTGTTCACTTAAAAAAAAATTAAATAAAATACATTATGTAACAATTTACACACCCTCATGACATTCCATACCCAAAAGTCTTCAAAATACAGTTATTTCTATTAATTATCATTATTATTATTATTATTATTATTTTATTTTTTAAATACAAAGATATTTTGGTAACACTTTCTCACTATTAACTAGTTTCTTATCAGCATGCCTATTATTATCATATTGGCTTTTTATTAGTACTTATAAAGCACATATTTTGCATGGCCATATTCTACATCACTGATCCTACCAATACTTAAACCTAACAACTACCTTACAAACTATTCATAAACTATTAATACTGAGGCAAAATGGCTTGTTAATAGTGTGAATTGGACCTTATAATAAAGTGTGACCAACAAATCTATATGAATCAAGCGGTTTAACCAAAATCTTGTGAAGAGATATGGATACATTATGCATAAGCATTGCACATTTCATGAAGCCTTCAGGATCATTTTGGATCAGTTAAGTTTTGTTTACAAAAATAAAAGTTCTTTATTGACATCAATGCTTCTACAAAGACCCTTTACCATCCACACAAAAAAAAAAAAAAAAAAACATTCCACAAAAGGAACTTTACAGTGGAAAAAGTTATTAATATTAATATTATTAAAATATCCTTCACACTAAGAAAAAAAAGGTTCTTTGATGTGCATTGATGTGAATCCCCTCTTTTGGAACCATTTTTTTTTTTTTTTTTTAAGAGTGTATCTAGATTTTCATTAGTGTGATGAAAACTTCACAGGTTTAACTTATAATATATTCATTTGTGTTTTGCAGATCAACCAATTCATGACAAGAATTAGCATTTTGGGGGGTTTTTTTCAGGGGTTGTTGTAGAGACAAGCTAGATTAAAGTTCTCCCTACATTCTTTTTGTGTGTGTGTGTGTTCCCCAGTAGAAAATAGACAAATGGGTTTAGAACAACCTATTTACGGTGAGTAAATAACAACAATTTTTATTTTGGTGTGAGCTCTTGGTTTGACAAAAACACTGAAAATAGCTCGGCGTGTTGCTGCGCGGCTCTACCGCAGGGATGTTTCCTGAAAGCGCAGGGCCTGCCGCATCCTCACGGCTGACTTTGAGCTTCTGTTGGGGGGTTGTGCCGGGGCTCTGAAGGCTTTGAAGCAGGCCTCGCTGTGACACTGCCACCCTCACACTCCTGCCGACACGTGGCGAGGTGGATCCCTCCGCTGTGAATTCATGAATAAATAACACCACTGGAGGCTCTGACAAATGAGGGCTGATCAGACAAGCTCCTTGTCAGCTCAGCAATAGGGCGAATGGAAAGAAGAGGTTTGAGAGAGAAAGACGGAGAGACATCAGAAGACCAGGACACAAGACTTTTGAATAGGACAGTGGGTGAAGATAATCCCAGTGGCGTGTCCACCTTTTGAATTGAGAAAATGTACATGCTATAAATATTACCAGCAGTCTTGGGGAAAGTTACTTTTTAAAAGTAATGCATTAAAATATTGCGTTACTCCACAAAAAGTTACTTATTGCAATAGTTAAGTCAAGTATTTTGCTTAGCATTACTTTTCAGTGCTTAAATGTTCCCTCACAAAACAGATTGTAGAAAGTATCATGGGAAATCTTTGAGAAGATTCTTGTAGTGTGTCTATCACTGGAAATGGGGAATACTGGTTCTGGTGTTTCACAGTATGCTACATGGATGTTGTTCTCCTCATGTTTTCATAAGGGGGGGTGGGAGCTTATGACCCATTAGCTGTTAGATGTATGAGTCGATGTAAACATCATCCATCAGGACTTCACCGGCTGTCGTGTTAGTCGTTCTCTCATCAATGGCCCGTCAGAGAAGGGCAGCACATGATGGAAATGAATAATGTCATGAGTAACAAGCTGCTTCTTCCATTAAGTGCATCATATACATTTTTGTACAGAGGCACATTAAACAGCCAACTTCATTTCACTCGAGCAGAAATGCAAAGTGGATTTACCATAAAAAAAAAAGAAAAAATGTAGATGTTTTAGATTCGATTTCAGCTGACAACAGGCCTCAATGTAAAATGTTGCCTCTTTAGGCAGTGTTTCTCAGCCATGTTCCTGGAGGCACATGAAGACGGGTTCTCCTTTTGCATTCTTATGCCTCTTTCCCATTAAGATCATCATCCACTGTCTTTCAATTCCACTACTCAAGAATGCAAGTGCAAAGAATGTGTACAATTTCCTGGAGGTGTTCTTGATACTGATGATTCATCACACGGGGACTTGAAGTCCCAGAAGTCATTGCACCACTATGATCACAGAAGCCAGGCTCGCGATTTTAAGCTTCATTATCTTCTTCTTCTTCTTCTTCTTCTTCTTCTTCTTCTTCTTCTTCTTCTTCTTCTTCTTCTTCTTCTAGCTTGTAAATATAAAATAAAAATGAAATACCTTGATTAAGTAATATATAATATACCCACAGTGTGTATATATATATATATATATATATATATATATATATATATATATATATATATATATATATATATATATATATATATTTATTTATTTATATTATGTCAAGAATATAATGATTAATAATATAATGAATAAGAATTCAATGACAAAATGTTGCTAGGTAAACATAACACTTTTTTTTACAACTCTTTATAACTTAATTTTTTTCATCAACAAAACCTAAATAATGCATTATATGAAAGTATGAAAATAATATGAAAATCATTTTTATTTCGGATCAAATTGAAAACATTTTGCTTGTCGCTCAGTTTACTTTATAAAAACAGCTTTGAAAGACCTTTTAATGGTTATTATGATTGTTTTGTTAAAATGTCATCATATTTTCTGTTATGTATGAATAAATAATTAAAAAAATACTATAAATTAAAAATTTGTTCAATTTAAATGTTATATGTTTTGTATTTTTTATAATAAACATTATAATAAAATGCACAACAGTGTGGGATCCACATCAACACTTCATTGGAACTTTTTAGTCTCGGTTATTTTCCCCATTATTGCGTTTATGCAGTTCCTGGAAATATTAATATATACACACAGGACATACAGTAGAAACTGAATCTTTGTCTGCCGAACTTTCTGCTGCTGTGTTTGGTTATCCTTTGATGTCCAAATGTGTGTAAAATGTAAAACCTGAAGCAAAACCATTAGAGAACCACAGAGCTCCAGCATGCTCTCTACACACGCATTAGTGAACAATCCCCGTGTTGCATTCAGCCAGAGTTCTTCCCGCATCCACCCACTGCTTTTTTTACTTCTGTGTCATTGAACAATCTCTGCGGTTATTCTGTTAGCCCTTGATCTGTTGTTATTGCTGTTTTTACCTCTCGTTGTGTTCCTTCCAGCTTCACCATCCACTATGGCTGCTGCATTATGTATGAGAGAGCGAGAGAAAGAGAGAAGCATAAAGCAGCGGAGAGGTGGCTGTGTTGTTCATAAGGGTGCTCTTGCCTTTTTGTTTTCTAGCAGACCGCAGCGCTGCACTTAGGGTCAATAACTCAAGCCTCGGGCCTCGCTCTGCAGGAAGGCCAGCACACATTACCTCCCTATTACTCCCCCACTTACAATTACCATTAATGACTTTCTCCCGCTGACAAGCGATCTCTCACTCCTTCCGCAGTCTGCTGCACTGTGCTGTGGGGACTGGGGGAAATCCCAGGTTCATCGTGCTGGAAAAAGACCGGACCTACAGTAACAATTCACTTGTTGGTCTCAGACTACAGTCTCACCTTTCATAGACGAAGAGAATAATGCTGGGGGAAAATGGAAAAGTACTTTTCTGTGACTTTATAATAATGTATTAAGCCAGGGGATAGTATGGGTAGCATATTGCATCTATGCGCGTCCAACTGTTTTATGGCCATAGATTGAATTATTGAATTACAATATATGTGAATGTGTAAAGGAAGGTGCAGTAAAAGGTCTCCATTTATTTATTTATTTATTTACTAATGCAAATCACATCATTGGTAGAAGCACAAGTCATAAAAAAGCCATGAAGAAATAATTATTATACAAAAATTCAAAAAGTCATAATTATGGTATAAAAATGAGACATACTAAGTATTGTTTATGAGATAAAAAGTATAAATTATAACATTTTAAGTCATGATTATGAAAAAAGCAGACGTAATGATAAACTAAATCATAGTTATGTGATCAAAGGTCAGAATTACAGGATACATTTTAACAATTTGAATTGTTTCCGAATAATTTGGACTATGTCAAGATTTTGACTTTGATCATCTAATTATGACTTTTTTCATAATTATAATATTATTTGTGAAAACTGAATAACTATGTATGTCAAAATGTCAAAATACTTTTGTGTCGCATTAGTCTGACTTTTTATATATATATATAATTATGACACATTATATAAAATGTATTTTTTTTCATAATGAATTTCATGTCATAATTATGTCATAAAAAAGCACAAATTAAATTTGGCATATATGGGCTTCCATACCTCTTTGCTTTCACTGATTTATTTTAAACGTTCCTACTTTGTTCTGACAAATATTCCATTGAGTCCCTGAACAAATGTATTATTAAAGCTGCATGCGTATTAATTATAAACTATTTAGCAACTTGCTAGTACTTGATTAGACTCAAGATTTTCAGTGAATACCTCATTTGGACCACTTTACAGATGTTTGTATGGTACTCTATGGGTGTCACGGTCTGGTGGGCAAAACAAAGTGCACAATGAAGAAGTATAATCAAAAGAGTTCTTTTAATAATCCTCACATGAGAATGGGCACAAATAAACACAAATCACAATGAATACACATTAATACCAGACAAAGGAACAAATGGAGGACACGGGCTTTAAACACTGGGAACGCAATCAAGGAAAACAGAAAGAGGTGTGGAGCTAATTAATCAAATACCATGGAATCTAACTAAGCAGGGTAACGGAGACACACAAAACTAAACTAAAACAGATCATACCCTGGTCCCCATTCACTATCTTCTGGAAGAGAGCAGCAGAAACATTCTTCAAACCTTTTCCGTTTTTTTGTTTCACAAACGAAAAAGAGGGCTTGGAATGAAATATAGTTGTGATTTTAAAAAAAAAGGATGAACTATCCCTATACTATTTAATTGATATGCAGTTTGATCTCAAATAAATAAATAACAACAGCAACAACATTAAACAGTATAAAAAGTGCAGTAGGCCTAAGCCCTATCATCTCAAGTACAGTCACTGTGTAATATTTTATGCATGTCATGCTAGTGCCAGAGTAACAGGACTCAATACCTCACAGAATGGCTTGCTTCTGAATCCCAAGGATCAAACGGTTGTTTTCACTCAGCGCTTGTTTTCACATTAAAGCTGAATATGCAGTGTGCACTATTTGAGACAACCTCTCCTCTGGAAGCTCACAGGCTTTATGTAATGAAGATATTCCATGCAGTGTCTTTGGGGAGTTTCATATATTGCTTTTCAGTCTTTCAGGGTAAACGAGGCATCCTATATGATGTAACCTCTGGAGTTCAACACAGGACAGAGTCTCACCTATTCCAAAGACGCTCCCAAAGGGAAAGTGACATGCAAGCGAAAAAAGTGCAAATGGGATTCTCCCCTGATACCGACACATCTCTCTTCACTCAATCACAGGACGTCCTCAGCCTCTCCTGGAACGTTGACAGCAATATGGTGTCGTGATAGAAACTGTCTCGTGCGGAAAATTGAAACTCAAATATTGCTTGATGTATGAGAACCAATGCATATTGCCTTTGTGTGTGCAGCATGCAAGACTGAGCTTCTCTTTACCATATCTGATGAGCTCTATATATGTGTGTTGATGTTAATTAATATTTAAATTAATTTAAATCTGTGCTTTATATAAATGAGTCTCTTCAGATGACTTGGATTGAACTGCTCGGTTTTTAATGGATTACTATATGAAGTCTTAATGAAGCTTGAAGTTTTTGGTTGGTTGGACTTTCAGTGGACAAAAAAAATAATAAACAAAGATAAAAAAAAGTGGGTGAGTTACAAATATAACTATGTAACAGGCAGATAAGAAAGCTCTGCAAGCTCTGTGAAGTTATTTTGGAATAAGACATTTTGACATCAAAAATATCATGCATATGGCAAAACTGTTTTGAGGTCATAACATAGTATTTTGCAAGGAAATCAACCATCTGCATGAAAATGTATAACATTTGTTGGTGTTGGTGTTTTAGTGCCTCTCGTGTCCATTTAAGCTGGGAAGTGAAGTGAATCATATGTGTATTAATGTATGTAGATGTACGTTTTTCTAATGAGACTATGTTGCAGGTAAATGTACAGTCACTTTTAGTTAAATAAAAAAGAACAAAAACAAGGCAACTAAAGACTTGGCTGCCAATTTCGCTGTGTGTTCCTTATGTAAAGCCTGGAAGATCAAAGTGTGCGGAGCATAGGGTTCACTGAAATTAGATGGATACAGATAAGAGCCTTCCATACCATGGATAAGATGCAAGCGGAGGTCCCAGGGGTTCTGCGTGTTCAGGGGTTAAAACTTTAAATGATAGATGCTTCTCGGCCCTATGCTCTCCACATCCACTCATGCCAACTTAATCTTTTTACTTCTGTCTCTACATTTCACTTTTCCTCCACTCCCTGCAGACCTAATGTACCCTTACACAAACTCGGTTGAGGACACACTCCACTGGTCATACACATACACACAGCCCCTACACAGCGCACGAAACCTCCTCCATATAGAGGCCTTCCCTTCTACAGCGGCACACTGTTCTAGAGTTGTATCCATAAGATTCTTGGTGGTTACTCTCTCTGCAATGAATCTGTCACATTAAGTTAAGTTTTTCTAACATGCTTCGACATGCTCTTTAACTTTTGTCAAAGACTGGTGTAATGCAACAGTTAATGTTCTAAAGGTTTCTGGTTTGATTCCTAAAGCAATGCGCCACTGTGACCTTGAGAAAAATGCTTGACCCATAGGTTACTTCAAGGGAATTGCCCTGTAATAAGTTTATGGTGACTTTGTCTAAATGTTGTGAAAAAAACAATTGCGCCATTCCTGGCCATAATTCTTCTGTTTTATTTGTTGCAATTTTATTCATAGTATAACATAGTCTAGGCCCTTATTTGGACTTTACAGTTTATTGATGCTGTGCCTCTTAAAATGCCTTTGTTGTTATAACCTTATGTAATCGTGCTGATTCATTATCAAAAACAATATAATTATATAAATAAATATTATATAAAGAATATGTAGAACTTAAAACCAGTTACCACATTTCACAGACATATCTTAGATAAGAACAGTTCAATGATGACAACTCTAAAATATGTAAATATGACGATGTTAAGATATTTTTTGGTATTCTAGATCTGCTATGCAGGCTGCATAATGAAAGCATGACTTGCTACTGAAAATAGATACACGGACACACTGTTGTGAGCATGTAAGATCTGCTGCTACTGCATAATTATGCATATATAAATCACATGGCAGATTTATACAGGTGGTGCTGGGGGAGGCGGAGGGTTTCAGAGTAACTCTGACAGAGTTCTGCAGGACCATCTTACAGCGGATGTTGTGTTCAAAATTAGCAAATTACCAGTCATGCGCCATCTACATTTAAATCTATTTACTTGGTACTACATGCCACTTTTTATACATTGTTTAAATACAGTATCTTTAAAGATTTTAATCCAACATGTGAACAAACTTTCTCAAATCCTGCACACACAACAGATGTTGTTCAAAATCCGGTTTGCAGGTAGATTGATGTAAGCAGATAATTTGCATCAAAGTCAGCTAAATCGTTTGAAAAAGTTGATTTTTAAACAAGTATTGTCCAATTTGTATGTTGTCTTAGACTGAGACTAGAAACACCAGGATTTTCAACACTTCTGGAGGAAATATGACTGAAAAAGAAAGAACTAAACACAAAACACGCCAGAAAATCTGTAGGTTTTCAGTTATAAGTCCTGAATGCTGGCACTTCTCGTATACTCCTCATAAAGAAAGGGAAAAGATGTAGTAGAGGGAGAACTTCCACATGAAAGACAGAGGAAGTCTTTGAAATCACACCTGAGACTTGAAAGAAGCAGAGGTTGGGGTGGAAAGCTCTTGTCTCACATGCTACTCCTTCCCTTTACAAACTTCCCAATGCTTTTGACACAATTAACATTTATCATATAATATAATTCACCTCGCACAGGTCTCCAAGACCTGTAACTTTAAAAATACAGAAAGCATAAGCCATCTTCTGCCTACATCAGCCCATTAAAGGTTGAAGGTGGATCTCATGGATGCAAAGACTTCTTTTATCCAGTCTCTATTCCAGATCTCTGGAGGATGTATTGCCATGGTAACACAAAGAACCTCTAACCCCAAAAGCACAGAGAGCTTAAGGGCTTGAGGAGCTCTGCCGAGGCCAGAGAGAGGTCCTCTGGTATCCAAACACACTGGGGTGAATCTGCTAAAAAGTTACACTACTTTAGAGCACAGATGCAGAAATACCAGAGTACAGCTGAGTATTAAAAATTAAGGGTATTAATACTTATAGTGCTAAAATCAAGTAATTGTTTCAATGCAAATAAACCATTTTAATGTGCTAGATTCATGATCTTCATTACTATTTGCTTCACTTTCATTCTCAACTCCTCTCCTGTGGCCTCATTTTATTTTGTCTGCAGTTTTGTGAATACAGTGAATTCGGACTCAAAACTCTAAGATCCTTATACTTCAGTGGCTCTTCATGGAGGACATTCTGACATTTAAATAGGTAGAACATAAAAATCCTGTGTCTTACAATATCATGTCATTACAACAACCCCCTGTAAAGAAATAAAAGTTCAATATGGAAAGAGGCCTGAATGAAGTTCACATCAGTTCAGCTGCTAGTTTGACATTCAAGCCACATACGATGCTGTTCACCTTCTAAACTCACGATCTGTTAGATCAGGCTCCTCAGAAGCCCTATGATGCTCTACGTGACATCTTTTCGGGCATGAAAGAATCATTAAAATGGTTCACATCGTGGAACACAGGATTCAGGTTTGAGTTTGATGTCTTGTCAGGATGCTTTAATGCTCACGGCGCAAAGCTCGCTCAGCGGTCAAAACTGACCTTTTACTGAGGCTAAACTGTGAAACGGCTTCAGAAATCAGCATGATCATGACCTCACAACCATGAGCTTGTTAACATGCATTATAATTCAAATGGATGTAAGATTTTTTAAAACTTTAAACAATATGTCAAGGAGGTAAGCCAATTTTATCCAATGTCATTTAAATTTAAAAAGTCAAAAACTTAAATCAAACACTTCTTGCTGTGTTTGATAATAAAAATAACTTGTAATTGCTTTACAAGTCATTTGATTGGCTTAATGCCATGTTGTCTTCACTCACTAATTTCATGTCCAAAAAATAAATAAATAATGCAGTAGCAATATATTTTTTCAGATTTTCCAGTAGTGTCAGATGAATGGGGGAAAACTATTTCCTCCAGGACTTAAAAACCACCACAGTCCAATAAAACATGCTACAGAGGACTGATATGAGGCTCGTGATGGAGGCCCTCAGCTGATATTGAAAACCTGTGTGAGTCTGGAGTGGCTTATTCAGCAATAAATGATTTTGTCCCAGCAAGTGTTGAATTGAAAAAATGCTGTGCGATTGACTTTAACTGAAAGAGTCACAGAGGGCTGGATGTACTGTAAGTGTATTTTGTCACAAATGTAAGTATACTTTTTGATATAACCTAGTTTTCTCAGTCTATTTAGGACTAAATTACAACTGTTTGTGGTTCATCAAGAAACTGTTCGCAACGTTTTTATTAAATGAGTGAGGTTATGCTGAAAGTGATGCAGGTGGCAATGATATTGTGTTGTCAGCAGGCTAGCGGTGTTCATGCATTTGCATTTCCCCCTCAGAAATATCCTGTTTCAGCTTTTATCTCTCCGTCAGGAAGATCAGTGTCAGTGCCTGCGATGCGGTTGGAGGAGCCTGCCAAAAACAAGCAAAAAAACCCAGAGCAAAACATTGCAGTATCACAAATCATCACAGCTTTGGCTACATGCTAGTCGCTGCCCAGAACACTCAGTTACTAGATTAAAAATTCAGTGAAAATGCCTCAGCCCTTAACACTGGGGCTATATTCATATATCAATGTGACATATCAGAGAGAGAAAGAGAGCTGGCTGGGCATTTTGCCTGTGGAGAGTTTCTTCCGATCCGTGTTCAAAGACTTGGCTTGGGCTAGTCACAGGCTGGTTTGTGTTGGTCTCCTGGGAATATTCACAGTCATGTGCAGCAGGTTATAAACTAGCCAAAAGAAGCTAAACCAGCACTGAAACCAGTAAGAGAGAAAGTGAGCGATTGAGTATTCATAATTTGTTCACAGATGGACCCCCAAAACCAGTGAACAATGTGTCCAAAGATGACACAAAGATGACATATAAAGATTACCGTCCTACCATCCAGAATATTTACAACTGAGGCTTCATTTATACACTCAGAAAAATATTTAGGCCTAAATGTAAGATTTATTTTTGAGAATTGCACATTAAATTTCAGTCATTTGAAATACACAAATGCATATTTATCAGTTATACATAAATACACATAAATTTTTTTATTTGAAAAAAAAATGTTTAATGTCAGCTGAATAATGACACTATTGTCATTTCAGAGCTAGTTTACAAATGAAATTGTATTTGTTTCATAACTGAATAACATAATAGCTGAATATAGCCGCTCTGTATTGGTATAAAGTGCTATATAAATACATTTGACTTGACTTTATATGACTTGACATTTGAAAAACTATTTGCATTTGATTTGATTTAAATCATAAAATCATGTATTTTTTGTTAGTTGAAAAGTGTGAACATTGCTCAGACAACAGCTAGCTGTGAAACAAGTCATTTCCAATTAATGAATTTATGAGACTGAAATCAACTGTATTTATTGATTATAATTATAGATATCTGGTTATCATTTTAAACAAATTCCATTTTTAGTACTATTTCGCCTGTTTTATGCCTGTTTAATACTTTTCAATTAGGTTCAGTTAGATAACGCTGGTTAATGCATTGGATAGCATTAACTAACAATATGCAAGACATTTGTTCACCTATTTATTCATCTTTTCAACAGTTAATAATAAAAATACAAATTGCTAGTTCATATCTGCTCAAATCCATAAAATAATATAGAACAGATACAACTTTCGATTTTAATAATATATTACTGAATGTTGAAATGAACAATAATGAAGATTTAGAAATATTTTTCATTGTTAATGTTTACTAATGTAGTTAACTACTGTTGACAAATGGAACCTTATTGTAAAAGTACATAGACTTGCTACCTCCAATACATTCACAAACATTAACAAATACTGCTGCTGCACATATAATATATATATATATATAAAATAACCTCCATATATAAAATAAATGAAATTACCCCATAGCAGATACATACAGGTGGAGCTGGGGAAGGTGGAGGGTTTCTGTAAAGCGTACTGCCACTACTACACTAAGGACTAGAAAAGGATTTGAATGTTGAGCAGCAGCTCATTGGCTGATGATGTGAAAAGAAAAAGATCAGTTACACCATGTGAATAATGATGTGATTATATCAGATTGAGTTAAGACCTATCGGCCTGCACCTTCTAGAATTTCATGACAGAGTTGCGTATGTGCCCGATTAAGTGATACCATTCAGCAGTGACATAAGATACATAGACACTGCACACAAATGACTGTAAAGTTGCCATTACATACATATACACACATATAATACATAATCTCTCTCTCTGCCACAGAGAGATATACACATTCAAGAAAACATGTGAACCCACTGACACTTTCACACAGAGAATAGCACTCTACGGAGACCCTTACAAATGGGAAACAGAGATAAAGGCCTGTGATCAAAGGAGGCTGCTGGAATAACGGAGAGGAGGGAGGAATCTGCAGAGGGATGAGGATGGAGAATAATTGGGTGTTTATTTCCACCACATCTGCTGTGGCGCTCTCCTCCTCTCTGCATGAGTCTGCGACGCACCGAAGATTTGAAAGAGAGACAGCTGGATCATACTACAGCAGTCAAGTGAAAGAGAACAAGACCTAGCGCAATCCCAGAATCCTCTGCTCATCGGGTTACTCAGATGCTAGTCTTTAATAGCTCCGAATCCATTATGGAGTTCTACTGTAGGGGATCTCTCAATTAGGATCAGATTTCTCTCCAACATTTCTCCTTAAAACCTTATAGGAGAAATAAAAGTGAAACTTATCGAAACTCTTGAGGAGATGCATCTTTTTCTCTTGTGAATAGGAGAAGCAGGAGGCTTCATTACATCTCATTGCTGATATCTCATTGAGATATGAAGGAGATTTTCTTCTTTGTTTTTTTTTTCTTAACTATAGCTTACCTCCACTCTTCTTTCTCTTCACCTCTTGTTTTCTGCCTCATGCATGAGAACCCGTACTCACCTGTTCTCCACAGGCAGTTATCCACAGTTCCTGCCACTTGAGTCTTTTCCAATTAATAGTTTTACCGTCTGCAATGCAGTGTCTGGAATGAGGCTGTCCCTGAACAGACAGGTTGCCATGACAACAAGCCTTGTTATGTCTGATTAAATTTCCATAATGTGTAATAAATTCAGCGGAGTGGCAGGCATTACGGGCACAACGGCAGGCATTTTCCGAGTTTTTATTGTGGTACAGCCATCCAAGGCTACCCTTCTGTTCTGATCAGACAGGAGAATGAATGAATGGTACTCAGACAGCTCGGAGACCGTCTGCAAACTTTCACAATGGGCATTTTATTTAAAGTTTTGGCATTATGCAACATTCACCCAAAATTTCACAGCTGGTGCCATTTTATGTTTGTTCGGTCTCTAGTGTGACGATTGAAACTAGAGCGACGTCCCACGAAAACATAATGAAGATGTAGGAATATGGACAGAGAGAAAAGATATATTTCTGGCTGATGAAATGAACCTTGCATACACTGTCACACATAATCAAGTTTGGCCAAATTCTGAATCTAGGAACCGGCTTCCTTTCGGATCAAAAGTTGGAACTTGAACTTGAACACTTGAGTGGCATTTTATTGCTGGGTAAATGACTTACAAATGACTGATTTCAAACTACTGGTGGTCTGCTTTAATTTATTTTTAAAAATTGCAATTAGTTAGCGTAATCTAAGTGTAAAATTAATGTAATCTAATATATTTACACATTTTAGGTAATAGAGTCAGACAACCTTTCATCATCATTACTTTTGACTTAACTCATTAATCTCATTGATTTAAATAGGATAATATTTTACCATATTAAAATGAAAATACAAAGAAAAAGAACATAAAATCCATTCATTGTAATTAACAACATGAAGTACATTCAAGATTACATTGTACAGTGTTACAACTAGGATTTTGGCCGATATTCGATATGCCGATATTTTCAAAACCTGAAAAACAGGTCAATTATTTCACTTGGAGAATATCGGTTTGGCTCTTCGGCAGAAATATTCATATCGGCCGATACCGATGATGGTCATTTTAAGCTTTTATCGGCCGATATCGATGTTGTGCCGATATTATCATGCATCCCTAGTTACAACATACAATGTAATCATAAATTCAAGTAAGCTACTACTTCATATTAATGAATTACTTATGGTTAGGGTTAGGGTTTGGCTTAGGGATACTTGCATGTAATTAATTATACATAATTTATTGTTATTATAATAGTATGTATGTAACAAGAACACATTAAAATAAAGTGTTACCTAAACTGCTACCATAATAATTAATTAAATCATGAACAAACAAAAACGCTTATATTTAACTGCATTTCATAAGTGCACTGAGCTACAGTTGCATTATCCAAATCTGTTATCTTAATTAAAAACTAGAATGGTCTGGTGTGGTGTGAGACTAAAGCATTTACATCACATTTTAAAAAGGAAAAATTATTCCTTCGGTTGGACTGAAATTGAACTTTTAAAGTGTATGTAAACACACTTAATGAAGCAGCCCTAAAAGATGAGATCTAATGATGAAAAGCAAACATAAGGGTATATAGAGGCACACATAGCAATTAACGTACAAGAAAGCAAAGGCGTAGGTTAAGTTTGGAAGTTATTAGGGACATACTGAGAGGAGGCAGGAGACAACCTTGACATTATGATTTTTAAAACAAATCAGCCATTAAGCCAATGAGTCACAAGACCTTGATTGTATTCAGAAAATGCCATTGCGTGGATGTAAGCAACATTACTGTCACAGACTTCCTCTCTTTCTCTCATCCGAAAACTTTCTGTTCCTGTGAAATCACAAAATAAAATGCAGCCGTATCTGTCAGTGCTACTGATGTTTTTGACAAGCATAAGCTACCTTCATTTATTTAAAAAAATTCAGTCAAGCAAGATTCACACTCACAACCTCTGGCACTTAAGGGAAGACATGCTCCACTGAGCCACATCAGCTCATGTTCAGATTTGGGGCTGGCTCTCTTAAGATGAAAATCCTAGAATCACCCTTATATAGACATATGTTGACCAATGAAAGCATGTGAGACAATATATATATATATATATATATATATATATATATATATATATATATATATATATATGAATTTAAATGAATCCCAACCTCAATTATGGCAATTTTAAGAAAGACTTGTGCTACATCCCAATTTGGCTATTTAAGATATGCCCTAAAAATATGTACTCATTTTGTGAAGGACAAGTAGGTCAAGGCAAGGGATCAAGGACTTGAACGTGTAACAAAACGAAACCGTGAATGGACTTCATAAAATGTATTTATTTATTTTGTTTGATTGTTTACATAAAAAGCATATTAAGTGTAAGTAAGGTGTTTTATATGGGGATAAAATGATGCCTAAAAGATTTGGACATGAAGGAAAAGATTTGTGAAAGTGTACAAAAATATCACAAGTGTAAATTAATTTTGCGTGTGCAAGAAAAGATTGGTAAAAGTGTAAATCACATTTCAACACGGAGAGCAAAAAGCCTAATGGTACACAGCTTTAAAAAGGATCATGTTTTTTTTTATTAATTTATTTGATTATGTTATTATTTATTTTTTAATATGTATGCGTGCATTAAAAATATAATTCCGTCAATAAGAATGACAATGAGTCAAATGAAGATAAAGATGTGTTCTAGCGTCTGTGTTTATTGAACCAGTCAGATAAGAGTACATTCGAGAGACAGCAAGAGCCTCATTTGATTGGCTGCAAGAAGAAGGTCCCGCCTTCCACTCACACTTGCAAATCTAAAAACAGTGAGAGAATTGTGCCAAAACTGTAAGAGCAAAGAAGCAGAAGTAGCCTACATTGGGTTATTTTGGCAAAATTTTACCCTATGCACACTAGAAGATGTTTAACATATTGATTTTACACGGTCAGTACTTTTTCCACTTCTTGATACGATTGTTTTCACTTGCAAAAAGACTGTTCACAGGCTTGCAATGTGCATTAGTTCCTTAGTAGTGGGCAGGACTAATCTCATTGGCTGTTGCTCACCTACTGAACAAATCAG